>NC_070605.1:64229803-64497303 GCF_027172205.1 Podarcis raffonei
CAAAACTCCATGGGCATTTTGAGACATACACAGAGCTCCTGCTGTGGCTGCCACATATTAGGAAGATATCTAAGATAGTGGCTTCTGGCTATTAAGCATTGCATTTAGTTGCTCAAAGGAAACCAAGTAATGAGTTGGTTGTTGGTCGACAGCATTGGTCTTAAGGCAACGCCAGAAGCAGGTCAGCAGATACCAGGGTTAGAACAAGGATGACAAATGATTCTAACATTCCAGGTGCTCAGCAATAACAAGCCCATGTTTGCTATTTTTATTGTCAGAGAAATCAATTTAACTTGTTAATTGGATGAAATATTTGAGCGAAACTCTACAGAATTGAAGATAAACCCCAGGCAAGGCCATTCATTTTCTAAAGATAGACCAGCTACAAGCATGCAAGTAATCTCAGGGGACGTTTAATTAATCTTGTTGATAAAAACATGAAAATGATGAATGATTCTGGCTTCAAACATACCACTAAACAAGGTATTTTAAGAGCTTTTAGGCTCAGAGCTCTGAGTAATTTACCTGCTCTGAACTCTGAGGAAATGAAGCACAGTCTATGTCAGGTGAGTGACTGTACCTTCATTAATCACACTGCTCAATACCTACTTTTCGGTGGTAACCTCTGGCCACCAACCAACACTAAACCTGGCTGCACTATATTAATGGGAAAGAAAATGCCAAACGGGAGATTATTTTGCCAACTCATTCGTGAAAGCACTGCTCAATTTCAGGGCTGCAATTCTAATATTGTAAGCATGGAGTTCCAGGTCTTTTTGTTTGCTTGTTGTGTTTTCTTGTACTAAAAGGGGATTTTACATTTTAAGCCCATTAAATGAAAGCACAGTGTCAGACCTCAAGCTGAAAATAGTCTTTCAATTTTAATCTATAAATTTGTCTGGACTCTACAAATAAGCAAAATCCTGGCTAATGCTAGGAATATACTCGACCAGTTTCATCCCTATGCATTTAGAGAGTGTAGCAATGCAGCTTTGGTTGTTACTTTCCATTAATTGCAGAGGAAAGTGAATTCCAGACAATCAGCCAGGCATAAATGTTCCATTGAAAGAATAGTGGCCTTCACCTGAGTCATCAGAACTTTGCCCTAGATTTAAAGTGGGAGTCTTAGGGCTGGGTACCCAGTGGCGAAGGAACCCAGTGGCATACCCAGTGGCGGAGAGAGAATTAATTAATATCAGTAGATCTATACCAGCTTACTCTCAGTGCCATCAGTGCATGGAAAGTCCAAAACAGTTTGCTGCCTGAGGCAAAAGAGCAAATTATTCCTCCCTTCCCAAGTCAAGGTGGGCAGTACCCAACACAGGCACCTATTTGGGCACCTAAGACAGAAAATTCCACAAGTGCATTTTCCCTGTCCTGGCAGTAAAAATAAAATAAAAATGCAATGCTTCATTGAATAGTTAGCCATTTGCCCCTCCTTTGTACCACCCAAAATCACTAAAGGCAGGGTCTGTCCGGCAACAAGGCGCGACTTCAAGGTATATGTTCAAAATCTCACTTGGCAGAATGAGCAGGACGACAATCCCCTATGCAGCAGGGTTCAGGGACCATATTTTAACGTAAGCAAAGAATGGTCCAAAGTTTAAAATAACCTAACTGCAAACAAAGTGATCAAGGGGATGGGGCAACTCCCCTAGGAGGAAAGATTACAGTGTCGGAGGCTTTTAAGTTTATCAAAAAGGCAAGAAAGAGGGGACACAATACAGTATAAAATTAGGCATCGCATGGAGAAAGAAAATATTTTCTCCATCTCTCATACTACTAGAATTTGGGGACACCCAGTGAGGCTGAACGTTGGAAGACTCGGAACTGAAAAGAAAGTACTTCTACACACATCACATAGTTAAACCATGGAATCCCTCTCACAAGAGGCAGTGATGGCCCCCAACTTAGATGGCTTTAAAAGAGACCTAGACCAATTCAGGAAGGGTAAGGCTATCATTACCTACCAAGCATGAGGGCTATATTCTAAAGCCAGTGACTCTGAATATAAGTTGCTGGGAAATGGAAGTGTGGAGATACCTGTTGTGCTCAGCTTTGGCTTGCTAGTTTTTCCTGGGCATCTGGGTCTCATAACCATCATCGTGAGTTTATCTCTTTGCCACTTTTCTACAAAGGTGCTCAAAATGGCTCATAGCATACCAAATGAAAAATAACATAGCAATTCAAAAACACATTAAGAACAATTAGGAAAAAAAATACTGTCAAATAAATGCAGAAAACAAATCCATACAAAAGCAGAACAAATACGCTAACCTGATTTAACAGCTTGAAACTAAAAAGGAGAGAGTGGCTAGTCACTGTGAGAAGAGTGCTGGACTAGAAGGGTCTTTGGCCTGATTCAGCAGGCGCTTCTTACATTCTAACTGCAGCCCTGCTTACAACAGCAGAGGACAATCTGATTAAGGCAGTATTCCTGTATTCACTTCCCTGGGAGTAAGTCCAGTTGAACTCAGCAGGGCTTTCTTCTGAGTGGTCATGCATAGGATTGTTCTGTCAAGCTTTTTTCCTCCACAAAAGAGAGGGGAAATGTCTCTGTTCCAGCCCAACTGAGAGACCAAGGTAGGGAAGCTTGAGTAAACACGGTCATATTCTACGGCTTTATTCTTTGGAAGAAATAAATAAATAAATAAACGTCTGTCTGCCAGCAGGTTTTGAAAATGTAAAGGACAAGACATTACAAATTGACTTCATTCCCACCAGAACTTACAACTGTCCAAGAAACCTGTGCCAACAAAAGTGAAGCCATGTTTGCGTGAGCAGTTGCATGTTTTTGTTTAACAATGAATCAATAGGATTTAACATCTACCATCTCATCGGGAATTAATATAATTTTCCTCATATGCTCTCATTGAAAATCTGCTTGTATGACAAGGCTGTCACAATAAAGGAGGTGACCAAAATATTGTGCCACCTGTGATGGACACACACTCACGCCATTTCCTCTTTCTCCTCCCCACTGACTTGTCTGATCAGCTCTTCCTCTAGGCAAGTGTAGAAGGACATTTAAACAGCTTTTTCCACCACACCAAAGAGATGACAGCTGAGTCCAGCACCATTCCAGATCTCATCACAGAGAGTCTCATTCTGAAGAAGGATGTGGACATCACTCCAAGGAGTGCATCATTGCAGACTGAGATCTCAGATGGTGCCAGAATCAATTATGTAGGAGAAAACTGCCGCTGTTGCTTTGCCATGGCATGACAAAGTTTCCCACTGATTTTCAAAACAACGCTCCCCAAGGCAGCAATGTGGCAAGGCAGTGATGGTACATTTTCCCCACTGCAGTAAAGCATCGACCACAGCACTCCTGGTCAGTGACCAGCAGCAGAGAAAGGCTTGCAGTGGTGCCAGCACTCCTAGGCAGTGGGAGTGGTGGATGGCAGATGGCAGCAGTGGGTGGCTGGGTGGGTGAGTGCAGACTCACTTCACCGCGGATCCCAATCCACCACACACTTTGTTTCCTGCTAGAGCTAGCATTATATGACACTTATTGGGCATGATCTAAGCTTTCAGTCAATGCTAAGCAGCCATGTGCTTACTTACATATCTTAATCACATTTTAGCCCCTGATAAAATACTAGTGGTGCTTGCCTTTGTTTGTGTTAATGCAACCCCCAAATGTATTCTTATGATTATTGCAATGCATGGCAAGTGGGGGGGGGGCTCACTCAAGTTAACATCCAGCAGTGAGGTACTCATGTTCCTCCAGCTATATGCATAGGATTTTTTTTTTATGTAGCTGCCATGCATGGGAAAAGGTACTTATAAATAAGTTTTCCATTTCAGTGACATCAGTATATAAAGAACAGTAATTTCAGTAATCCTTAATTAATATTAGCATGGTTTGAGCAGAGGCAACACATATCAGCTGCTTTCCTTTTCCAAGTATCTACTTGCATAAAGTGAGCATTTATGAGTCTTCTGTTTGGCTAACTTCCCAGATAGCAGCAGGTTATGGGTATTAAAAAGGAGGATTAGGTTAACTGCTTTAAAATAAAACCAAAGATTTCTCTCTTCAGCAGGGACATGTCAGTTAGCGCAGACAGGAATATCCTCAGCTCTGTTTGATTGAGCTGGCATTACACTAAGTTAGCAACCTTTGTACCATGCACTATCTTCCTTACAAGCAACCAGTTTTGTAAGCATTTATCCTCCTCCTGGATCTCCTTCATGGAATATAAATTGAACCAGATGCCAGTGAGCAAACTCAATTTTATGTTCTAACAGGTTCACCGCAATGTGTCTGTGAAGGGCCCTTTGCCAAGAGGCGAGGCCTGCTGCTTCTCAATGCAGTCACCAGGTGTGCTGAGAGTCTGTTTGCAATGGCCTGGCTTTTGAGGCTTAATCACCCCGTCTTCCAGCAGGTTCTACACAGGCACAAATGGGGATGGGAAGAATCCCTTGGACTATTACACAGGAAAACACTAAAAGCGAATGATCACAAAGCAAATCAGCACAACGCAGTGTAAAATCGCATAAAGGCGATGGGGAGGAAAGAAAATAAAAGGCTTATATTTGTTGAGCGTTAAAATGAATACATGGAGGAAAGAGTGACATGATGCCCACGAGCAGCATGCAGATCAGAATTAATCTTCTGGGAGTGGGGGGACATTCTATGTTATAGAACCCCACAAATGGATTTGCTTCAGCAACAGTAAATCACACATGGTAGGTAGTAGTTCAGTTTGACTGATGGCTACACATGGCACTGGCATCAGGGCAGTGACATATATGGAACAGCAATAAATAGTTGCACTGGCAGATCAGCAGCCCTTGCTCAATGTCATGGGGGGAAGATGGAAGGCTTGGGGAGAAAATTAAAAGCCAAACTGGTTTGGCTTTTCTACAGCTATACTGATATTTTACCTTTGTGCTGGACAAGCAGAACAGAAGCTTTTCAATAAAGACTAGAATATAATAGAAAGACTAGAAATAAATTTCATGCGAATTAAAGGAACTGAATCTACCTACTGACCCTTGTACTGCTGGAGTATTGAGGGAGGCTTCGCTTCCTCCCTTCCAGCTGGACAATATTGAGAAGGTGGGATGTTGGCAGGGCTGTAGCTAGGGGGTGGTGAGGTGGGCCCCCACTTGAGGCGCAGGCGGTGGGGGGGCACAAAATCGGCTAAAATATGTCTATAAATTTAAATATCGATTATTGCCTCATAAGAAAAGGTTTTCAATAGAGGGTGAATTGAATGGGTGAAGGGGGGGGGGGATTGGAGGAGAGACAGAAAGAAGAGCTAATTTGTCTGTGGCTTGGGGGCGCAATCTGGACAGTTCTGCCAGGGGCGCAAGATCACCTAGATATGGCTCTGGATGTTGGGGGATTCAACACAAGTGTTGACTAAGGCCAGCACCACGTTCACTGAAATCCACAGGAAAGTCTGTTGCCTTACTAGGGCCAGTGATCAGGTCCAGAGCATTCAAATTCCACACAAGAACACAAGTAGCAAAGCACTACCTTGTTGGCTCAACCAGTGCCACCAGGCAGAGCATGTTAGAAAGCGCCATCACCCTCTCCCATGCTTTTACATAGCCCCTAATTGGATATTATAAATGGAACTGATTCACCAGGTGCAACAGAATGGAGGATCTAAATTCAGCCTTTCCACCAGCAGAATTTACAGAACTGAACTGAACTATTCTCACACCAGTTACAAGCATTCAGGCTTTACTCCAGAGCAATAGACTTGTAGACACTTCCTCAGCACACAAACCTCTTGGCACTTTACCACCACCTGATCGATGTTCTTCTTTGTTCCCATCCCTCACATGGTGGCGCCCAGGTTCTACCTACAAGGAGCTTTATGCAAGCCCTTCCCTACTACATCTACATTGACCCATCAAAGGTGGAAGAGGAAGCCCCAAGAGGTGTGCAGCAAGATGAGATATGAGGAGGAAGTGAGCTTGCTTAAGGGGAAACAAGTGGCTGCAGCAAGCAAGTGCTGGCCAACTTGGATGGCTTTTAAAGGGATTAGACAAATACATAGAGGATAACACTATCCATAGCTTCTAGCCACTATGACTATGTTTTAGCTCCACTGTCAGAGGCAATATGCTTCTGAATACCAGCTGTGGGGACTCACAAGTGAAGTGGGATTGTTGCACTCAGTTGCTGCTTCCAAGCTTCTGATGGGAGTTTGGTTGGACACTGCGAGAACAGAGTACTGGACAAGGTAGGCCATTGGCCTGATCCAGCAGGTGCTTTTTTTTACATTTTTAATGCCAGATTATCCTAAAGCATATTGCTTCCTAATGAATACAGTTCTTAATATTTATAACTGTATGAATATATGCATATAGAGACTTGTAGTTTTTGAAAAGGTTCCAATGTGTCTTTAGAAACATGGTTACTGCATAATAATATAAATTAAAAACAATATATTCATTCCTGGTGTGCCAGTGCTATATTTGAGCTGGGGGAAGGCCATAAAAAATCAAATGTAAGGAAGTTTTTTAAAACACATATAGGTGCTTGGGAGAGCAGCAGACAGCGCCCTCAACCCAAGTCAAGGTGCCTGGAACCCAAAGCAGATCAAGTTATTTTGTCATGCAAGGCATAAAATTCCACAAATGCCTCTCCCCATCCTTGCAAAATAAATCCAATAGTAAATGAAATGAAAAAAACTAACAATAATGCATGAAATAACAGTGTGTGTTCCCTTTCCTGGCACCCAAAATGAACTACCCGAGGCAGTTGCTTCACTCTGCCTAATGTCAGGGCCAGCCATGACACAGCCATGTGGGGACAGGCACAGCTAATGGCAGATTATGAGAAAAATAAGGACAATACAAGTTTTCTGTGTTGGGGTTTATGCCACAGCAAAAGATAGAGGCTGGGGCCAAGGGCTGTGCTGCCTTGCACTCTCCACATGCATTAAAAGTAATGTGTGCTACTTGGATCTTAGAAGGAGCTGTTTTTATCCAGTGTTTTACCTGACACAAACACACACACACACACACACACACACACACCAGGAGACTGGACTTAATTTGTAAAATCCCCATGGAACAAAGTATCCATTTGTATGGGGGGTTGGGGGGGGTTGGTAGGGGGTTATTGGGTTGTTGTTTTTATTTTGATTATATATTTTGTGGTTTTGTATTTTGATTTTGTTCTGTGAGCAACCCTGAGACCTCCGGGTGTAGGGCGGTGCATAAATTCAATAAATAATAATAATATTACACAATGATATCCCAATCTGAGCTGAGATCTGTGAAGAGCTGTGCAGTCATTTCATGTATATAAATTTGGTAAGACCTTTTTAATTAAAAGTAATAAAGTGATCTGTTAAATGTGGTCAATCTCCACACAAACTAAACTGCAGAAGCCCAGAACTGTACTTTGTATCACTTCCTGTCATCAGCCATTTCTTCCATTATTTATGCCTTTAAATAAGTGTTTTAGAGAGATTTTAAACTATGATATTAGTACAATTTTTCATCCTGTTCCATCTATGAAGATTCAATTGCCATGAGACCGTGAGATTCAGAGGGAGAAGAAAATTAAACCCAATATATTAAAGAAACATTTGAAAATCACCTCAAATGCTTCTGTTCTGCATAAGCCCCTGAAAGGAAGGTTTGACTTCTTTAGAAGGTGTTGAAAAAATTCATAGGGGCAATTATTACCATGAAGTCCTTTGGCGGGGATGATTCATTTTGAGTCAAATATTAAATAAATTTGTTGCCTTAAATTATACTCAATCCTTAAATTCCACTCAGAACTCCCCCCCCCCGCACATTGCAGAGTCTTACATACTTGATGCCAGTATTCGATGTATGTTGTTTTTTACCTCAACGTTTGATATTTATTCCACTTGGACAGCTGACATGCAATAACATCAAGTATTTTACAGAGCTTGACCACTAGTGTGTCATAATGTTGAGTACTTGACAGTTTGGCATCAAATTCAGAGTGTGTGTTGCTTTGGACTGTACAAACTCATTTATAGAATTGTGTCTTGTGTCCTGTTAAAGTCAGCATCACAGTTGGTGGAAATAAATGAAGAAAAGCTTCTCTAAGTGAACATGTCTCAGTGGGCTGCATACAAATAAAAGACAATCTGTTTCTTTACAACTGACATAAAATACATACTATATGATTCCTCCTCCCTCATATGAATCAACAGTCTTCTGGAGGCTCACGAGTAGCCAACATGGTATCTTCCAGATTTCCTGATCATTGGCCATGCTGACTGAGGCTGATGGGATTTGAGGTCCAACATCATCAAATATAGGAAGATCATTATATGGTTCTGATACTGCAAACTTTGGTTTTAGAACCTTGGTGTTGGAGTCATTTCTTCATGGAACAATCTACTACTGCACTAGGCCCAGGCAGCTAAGCTCAGCTTCTTCTGCTGTTCCATCTCTCTAGGAAGGTGGGTTTTCCTTCACAAGGAGGTGGGTTCCTTTGCACTCAGAGATGAAGGCCAAGACTGATCCTGAGATAACATTTCCCCATAGTGGCAATACGGAAAGGGAAAAGCATATTCGTTTTGCCCCTTCGGGAGTGACTTAACTCCAGTGGCCTCTGCAGGGTTTATAAACTCTGACTCTATAGTTAGAGTTACATTGTATGAGAGTGATAGATATCTATTGGTTTTCTGATTGATTTCTTATTATGCAATACATAGATATTTCAATGGAGGGAGATCAACACATGCAAGAATAACATGAACCAGAGGGGGAAAATACTGGTAGCTAGATCTTTTTATCCTTTAAAGTTATTCAGTCTTTCAAAACCTCATCATTTTCTCAAGTTTCTTAATATCCGCTAGGGACTACAAATCACTTGTGAAAGAACAGACTTATCTGAAGCACACTGCAATTGTATTTACTACTTGCTGTTCTGTATTCCAAAACACACATACAAGTAGATAGTAGAGTAAGATCAAGATCACTGGAAAACTTTCTGCTTTAGTGTTTAAAGCTTCACCCTTGGGCTCTGTTGCATCCAATTTCAAGAAAGATAATTTAGAAAAAGCAGCCGCAGCCGCAGACTGTGTGTGTGTGTGTGTGTACATCGATATGCATATATACATACATAAATTTTGTTTACATCGATTCTTGGAATGTTCTGTTTTTAAAGACAAAATGCAATAAAAAATGTATCCCTTAACTTATTCATTTAAGACTCATTGGAGGGAGAAAGAGCTAAATGTTAAAAAATCACGGGGCTGCTGCTGAAAATGGTAGATTTGTTGGTTGATTGATTAGATTTGTATACCTCCCTAAATCCATAGATCTCAGGGCAGTTTACAACATAAAAGTAAAATATAGAAAACTCATAAGAAAAAGAACAAAAACAAACCAAAAATCCCCCTCCCACAACACATTTGAAAGGGCATCAGATGTCAGTCAAAGGCCTGGTTGAAGAGGAATGTTTTTGCCTGGTGACTACAGGTGTGTCATGAAGGTGGCAGGTGACCCTCCCAGGAGAGAGCATTCCACAAATGAGAAGCCACTGCAGAAAAGGCCCGTTCTCATGTTGCCACCCTCCAGACCTCTCATGGAAGAGGCACACAAAGAAGGCCTCAGGTGATCTTCGGGTCCAGGTAGGTCAAAACCAACTCTCAAAACTAATTGGCAGCCACTGCAGTCAGGCCAGGATTGGTGTAATATGTTCAAACCATCTTGCCCCAGTGAGCAACCCAGGCGCTGAATTCTGCACTAGCTTAAGTATCCAAACCATCTTCAGAGGCAGTCCTGCATGTAACACATCTCAGTAAGCTAATTTAGGGATTACCAGAGCATAAACAACGGTAATTATGGGCACACCTGGGCCACCAGCCGAAGCTGATGGAAGGCAATCTGCATCACTGAGGCCACCTGAGCCTTAATGGATGCAGAAGTACCTCCAAGCTGCCTACCCACTCCTTCAGAGAGAGCGTAATCCCATCAAGAGTTGGCAACCTCCCAGCCATCCGGTCTGGGAAACCACCTACTAACTGTTAGAATTCCTGCTCCATGACGGTACAGTTGGTACCTCTGGTTACGTACGTAATTTGTTCCGGAGGTCCATTCTTAACCTGAAACTGTTCTTAACCTGAAGCACCACTTTAGCTAATGGAGCCTCCTGCTGCCGCTGCACCGCCGGAGCACGATTTCTGTTCTCATCCTGAAGCAAAGTTCTTAACCCGAGGTACTATTTCTGGGTTAGCGGAGTCTGTACCCTGAAGTGTATGTAACCTGAAGCGTATGTAACCCGAGATACCACTGTATATGTTTTGACTCCACAGAGTGGGAAGTGACGGAGACAGGATGTTTGTGTTACTGTGTTCTGTGAAGTGGGACTTTTGTCTTTTGTTCTTTCTTTTTGCTGTGTGATGCTAGAGAGAGAGGGAGCCATGTTGTAGTGTTCCATATGTGTTTATATGTAAATAAAGTAGATTAGCCAAAATGCTGAGTTGCTGAGGTCTGTTACGCAAACTGCAAAGACTCTGCGGATCCCTAAGTGTGTCGATTTCATCGGTCGCTGTGGTGTTTGGGCTGAAGAAAGCTTCTAAAGCTCCCGAACGATTGACCAGGAGGGAGAGAACATGCCAGTCGGGCATGTGTCTCTGCCAGGGTCCTACTCGAGTGTCTCAATTTTATCTGGATGGAGTTTCAGTTTGTTGGCTCTCATCCTCTCCATTACCGAGGCAATACAAACATCCACTGCCCACCTGTAGATGTAAAGAAGTAGTAGAGCTGTGTGTCGTCAGAATATCCATCCTCCTAGATTAGCAATGTCTGCACTGACTGATAGCAACTGTCCAGAGTTTCAGGAGACTTTCTTAAGCCTCCCTAGAGATGCCAGGAATTGAACGTGGGACCTTTCTATACAAAAGGCATGTGCTCCAGCAGTAAGCTATTGGCCTTTCTCTACCCACACTCCACAATATATTTATTAGCTGGTGGTGGTGGGGCAGTAAACTCACAGCTGTAAAATGATGTCAAGATATATTTGTTGAATTATTATTAAATTATTATTTATTCTAACCTTTCTTCCAAAGCAGCTCAGGGTGGCAACAAGTAATAAAACAATCTAAAAAAATAAAAAGAAAAACACCTTGCAAGAAATTCAAATACAAATGCAGACTGGGAAAGATCTCAACTTAAAAGTCTTGTTGAAAAAGGATAGTCTTAGGGATTGAAAAGACAACAGAAATGGTGCATTCAAAGAGAGGGAATTCCAAAAGGCAGAGGGAGAACCTGAGCACAGGTCTGTCATTTTCTGGGGCAGATCTGCTTGCATCTGCTAGTGTTAATTCTGCCTTCAGTCTTTCATCTTTCTATTTTTGGATGTGTATTATTTTAAAAATGTTTTTCTTTCATTTGTAGAAACAGTAGGTCCAGTTAACGACATTTCTTTCATTTATAGGTCAAACTAGAGGAGAAGAGAAATCCACAACAGCAAACAGAGGGAGCCGTGATCTGGATTACAGTCATGATGTGGGAGGTTAATCCTTCTCCCATTTTCTAGCTAAAACTGCCTGCTGTTCCAAAGTTCCTAGTTGCACTAGGATACATACATACATACATACATACATACATGGGCACTGATGTATTTTACCACATGGGGCAAAAAGGAAATAAAAGCTTTGGTGTAACAAATTTACCAGGAAAACAGTGTGGAGGACTGGGAGTTTAATCCCACTGATCCAGACTAGGAAACAAACATACATACATAGTATCTACTTTTTCTCCATTTCAATGGGGCTGCCACCCAGTTAAGTGCAAATACAATTGTGGTCACAGCACAAGCTTTTTTATTTTTACACAGCCTTTTTATGTTTACACATAAATCCTGAATCTGAGGCTCCAACACTTTGGCCACCTCATGAGAAGAGAAGACTCCTGGGAAAGACCCTGAAGTTGGTAAAGATTGAGGGCACAAGGAGAAGGGAGTGACAGAGGACGAGATGGTTGGACAGTGTTCTCGAAGCTACCAGCATGAGTTTAACCAAACTGCAGGAGGCAATGGAAGACAGGAGTGCCTGGCGTGCTCTGGTCCATGGGGTCACAAAGAGTTGGACACGACTAAATGACTAAACAACAACAATTCTCAATCACTTCAGAGGGACTTACTCCTAAATAAATTACATAGGATTGAATCTCTAGGATAATCTCCTTGTACATCACATTGCACAATGCCAGAGACATCAGCTAAAGTACTTCTTTTAATACAATTATTATTTTCACAAATTAAGTTGTTGCTAAAATATATCTTAAAGATGTGAGGCAAGGACTGCCAGCATTTTCCAAGAAAGTCTAAAGGTTTGGAATTATTGGGCACATGCAATATTCATCATAAAGGAAATTAATAGACTGTGAAGTTAATATCACTGTAAAAAGGGCATAGTACCATTCATAAGTAAAATGCATATTAGAATATGAGCAGCTAGCATGATGACACCAGTATATCCAAATTAACTGAAATTAAATTCATCTAATGTTAGCTATGATAGGGTTTAATTTAATTTTAGATCATCTGAATATACTGGTAGCATATGTTGCCTACTAATCACAGAGAACATTATCTACCTAAAGCTGGAAAAAAGTATCTAAGATGGATGCCAGACTGGAATCTTTGCCTATTTATTTTTGTGGGGAAAGGAAAATCACTGTACCCACATGCCAGTCTCTGATCTCTAAAACTCAAGATTTCAGGAAACTCGCAGACTTCACCTGGCACTCATGAATCCATCTGCAGTTTCCTTGTGCCACATCACTATGGAGTTCTGAGCCTCTATAACATGCCCTCTGAGAAATGCAGGAGCTGCTTTCTCATGGATCCAGTGCTGGATCAGGCCCACCTGACCCAGCATCCTGTGGCCAAGTCCACAAGTAGGATCCAAGTACAATAGCCCTCTCCCCACTTACGATTTGCAGCAAATGTTATTTGTTATTTGGAGGCACACTGAAAGTGGAGGCAGCCCATAGCCCTTGATAGCTTTATCTAACATGAGTTTGTTGAATCCTTTTTCAAAGCAAAGGGGTATGTGTGATTAATGAAGGCCATTCTGATGGGAAACCCACACACAGTCAGCCCTGGCTGCTTCCTATTCATGCTGTTCCCACACTCCACCACCCGCCCTTTGCAAGCAGCCCCAGTGCTGCAGAAGGAATGTGCAAAGGGCCCTAGGAACAGTGCAAAGATTGCTTACCATAACTCAGACGGTGGCAGCAATTGTGACCTGGCATAGTTGCCAGGGGATGAGAGAGGAGAAGCAAGCAGTGCGTGTGGCCAGCCAACATCACCATCAGCCATGGCCGGCTGCATCAAAATGGGGAGCCCACCAAAAGGGCCAGTCTTTTGTGGGGTCTGCCAGCTGGGCACAAAAGCCAGCTATGCTTCCAACAGACAACACAGTCAGGAAGTAGTTCTAACAGTCTCATTGCTGTGCAACAAAGTGCAGAGCTCAGTGGAGTGGGAGGCCAACCAACCAGAAGAGTCTCTGAGGTGGACTTGCCTTGTCAGTGTCCAAAGCCAGGTCCAGTCCTAGGGTCAGGTGAACAGCAATCCACATGGTCAGACAGTCCGGGGGCTAGGGAAACCGATGATCACGGGTCAAGATGAGCAGCAAGGTAGGGCCAGGAACTACTAGCCTTGCTACCAGCACCTGACTGCTGCTGGAAGCTCTGCTTAAGAAGTCTGAACCCAGCTGGTTCTCATCAGTGCCTTCTCGCTTGTGTCTCTGAAGGCTGATCAGCTGCAGGTGGAGTCACTCCACCTTCTTTCCCTTCAGGCTGCTGTTCAGCAGGCAAAGCTGACTCCTGGCTCATGACAGCAGTCTTCCCACCTGCCCACAGTGTATGTTGTGGCTGCCCAGAGGTAAGTGGGCCATGCATACATATGGCCTTTCTTTATTCAGTTACCATATTTGGGGCCAAGGAGGAATTTGCCTGCAGACATATTAGGCTTGTTGAAGGGGGGGGTGCCCTCCTCATAGCAACCATCACAACTTTGGCAGAAAAAGGCAATGGATTCGATCCTTAGTCTGTGGGTAGGTGGGTGCCCCACCCCCAAAATCTTGGTGTCATGGTGGGATTTCCCTATTTGATCTGCATCAGTGGTTGATATCCTTTCAGCAAGATCCACCCTGATGGAGATATCAGCCAGGAATTGGACTGACTGATTCAAGATACAAACCCAATGTCCATGCCAAATCCAACTTATATCTGTAATCAATAAAGCTGTGGCCATTTCGATCACAAGCTGAGTGTCCTGTCTTTCTTACTGTGTACACACTCTCCATCCCCTCCCTTGGTAACCACTGGCCCTCTGCGCTGTGCCCCGCAATGCTGGGTCTAGATCTGTAGGGTTGAGACTGTATACTCTGCTCCTCTACATATGTGTGCACAACTGCAATGGTGTCAAAAGTAGCTTTGGCAACACTGTTTCCTTTTTGTCAGATCAGTGGCAATTGATCAGAAATGTAGCATTGCTGTACTTTCTTAGTTGCTTAATGTTCTGTTGATTAAAACAATAAAAATGTATTTACAAAAAAAGGAAAAAGTTGGGTTGCATCAATTTAGAAGAGAGCCCAAGAGCTGCATTTCCTTGAGAGCAATCTTTGGGGGCCACATACCACAGGCAAGCATGGAGGGAGGCAAGCATTCAAGTCACAGAGAAGTCAGAGAACCTCATGCACATTTCCCCATCATTCTGCCTGGAACAGGGGCAGACTGTGACATCTCCAATTTCAGTGGTGCCATGTGCCACATCAAATTTTGGTGCCCCCTGACATCTCATGCTCCATTCTAAATAATAGCTGTGACATCCCCTGCAGCGCCCCCAAAGCTCCGCATCCAGTGCACCAAACCAGTCACGCTCCCCTAAATCTGCCTCTGTCTGGGGAAAAGGTATTATCACAGTTCAAGGGCACAATATGGCCAGTCTAACCCACTTGAGAGGGTGGAGCAAGGCCAATGAAAGGTGTGGCCTAGAGAGAGGGTTATGGCCTATGGGGTGGACATGGCTTGAACATAGTCCCAAGGACAAGATATAGCAGCCAGTTATCTACTGGAGATAATAGCTAAGCTATGTTCAGTCATCTACCTTCCATCTTCATCATCACCATCATCATTTCACAGTCAGTTTTCTGTGCCAATCCTGACTGTTGCTGTGGCGTTTGCCCTCCTAGGTGTGTGATAGCATACTGGGTCATAAGGAAAGGGTTAACTAAGTATAGCAGGGCAAATCAGTAATTGTGCAGAAGTATTGCAGTCTCGGGCTGATTATATTGCATGGAAGTTCCCAGCAACTCCCTTTACCCCCTTTGTAAATCTTTTTTTAGCTGGCAGTGGCTGATAGAGTTTAAACTTCTGCCAGCAAAGAATGGTTGGTTAGCCATCCTTATCATTCTTCATTACTGACTGCATTTGGCTAAACACTCTACGGGTGTCTTTTGCTAAATCCAAGGTATCAGATTTTATTCAGCTCAATAAGTAATACCTGACACGGCAGCAAGCTCTAGCAATCATCATAGCAAGATCCTTAAAATGAGAAATAAACAGCAATTGTTCTGTATAAGACACATTTTTGGAAATGCAAAGACTTAGATTTGTTTCCATCTGATCGTTCTTTCATTTTTTCAGATTTTTTTTTTGTCACTCTTTGGAATTTGTAAAACTTGCAAGATGGATCGATTTGGCTCCTTGGTCTGCAAAGCCGGTGGGGATTTATCTAGCCCCTCAAGACACCTTCTGTCCCCCACCTCAGCTAAGCTGTCTGCTTGCCTTTAGCCATCTCACAACTATTGCTTGATTAAAGCCATAAAGAACAGCTAAGTTTTATGATTCTTAGCAATGTCAGGGCTTTGGGATGTGAATAAAATATGAGACAGACTCAGTGAATGTTTCTGTCGGGTGATACATTTCTCAAATCACTTGGACTATGCACAGGGAGCCATAGTTTAAATTATGTTCTGTCAATATGTCTGTTTTATGGATGCTTATGCCTACATTTAATATGTGTCTTTAGAATACAAATACCAGTAGCAACTGCTGTTGCCGTTTGAAGCAGATTTGGTTTTACTACCATAAGAATAATGTTGACTAGAAAAGTCACCAGAGCTTATTCTGCTTTCCTTTATTTCCCTTTATTTTCAGCAGAGGAAATGCTGAGGGCTTGGTACACTTCAAAATTTTATTTAATTTTCAGACCACTGCATGCAAACCAAAAACAACAGGGGCATGCTTCCTCTTTTGGGGGGGACACATTAATGGGATTACTGCTTCCTTTTGTGCACTTTCCCCCTAGATCCCATAATTTGGATCTTGTTTTTTAGAATTTAGCTGTCTGGAATGGATGTTAAAAACCCACCATTTTTCTAATCCTGGGAGACATTTATCAGCCAATAAATATTTCTTCCGTGCTGGAATGATTTCATACCAACTGGAGGAAATGCAGCTCTTCCTTTCGCTGATGGAACTGCAGAGCAACCAATGATCTATATAGAGTTTTGCAAGGTTTTGTTGGCATACAGCCTCAGGAAGGATGTGACCATTCATGCTTCTCCCAGGGGATAGTTGGGAGGCACAGGGATGACAGCAAGACTATTCATCATATACAGGAATTAGGGACATTCTTATTCCAAAATGCATAATCTTTCCAAATCCCTAAATCTACAGGGAAAGACTTTCATTTATTGTTGTGCACATTTGTTTACTCCTATCTGCAGTGCATCATGAAGCCTACAACCTGCTTCTGCTGATATAAATGGCAATGTCCCCACACCTATTCAAGAGAACTAGGCTAACCCCATGGTAACAGGCCAACTGAATGGAAGGCACCATACTTCTTCATAATGGTGGGAAATCCCACTTCTGTAAACACACATGGGAATTATAGAGTCCTATCCTTGGGTAACCCCTGCCTTGACCACCCTAGAATAACTGAAGCCAGCAGCAGTGCAGCACTGTAGTAATCCTGAATTATGACTGAGTGTCTATAAGTGCCTAACTCTGGCTCCTGTGGGCATCTTACATCCCCATATTCTTCTTTGCCTAAGCACCTTCATAATTTTGTGGCATTTGAGCCATGCCACATCCATTGCCAGGGAAGAAATTTAAACCTGGCAACAATGAATAACTAGAAACCTGTTCAAGTTTCTGCTCAGCACATCCTTAGCTATGAGTCATCTTTCCCAAGTCTTTTAGAGTACACTGCAGTTGTGGTCCTCTAGGCATTTGCTCAGGAGATAGCCCCTTCAAAAGCTGCTGCTACACTAGTTCAAACCAGTACGTGGAGGATTGCAACCATTGGTCATAATCCAACAAAAGAATGCCTGCATAAAGACAAGATTTCTCTTTGTCAGCTAGAAAATGGCTTGTGCCTTCACTTGCTAACAACAGGGCCAGGTTACAAATGTAGTTCATTGGATCATAGCATAAATTCTTAATTTTCTTCATGCATAAAGGGGTGTGCATATGTGTTTCAGCAGCTCTTGCTTTATTTATTTTGATTGCACATATTTCCTTGCATTTTATTTCCTACTGGCTGACTTTCTTTTATCACTATAGTCCTTGTTTATCTTCAGGTAGTAAACATGGAAGCCAAGGAAGAGGAGGAGAAATCAATAATCCATTTGCCTTAGGCTTTTCAACATCTTAAATCCGTCTATTCTGATTCAACAAACTTGAACCGTGGGGCAAGGGAAAACTGGACAGGAACATGCAGATTTTCCATTTTCCATGATCGCCTTCCCTACTCTGAGGCAGGGAACTGGGAGAAGCAGGATTCAAGTCCACCCACCACATGATAGGATCCAAACCCAGACACCACTACCATCCCTAAAAATGTGTTTCTTAAGCACCCCAGTGGGTGGTGGCCAAAGGACCTGAAAGGCTGAAAACTGGAAAGATTTGTTTTAAGGACATCACAAGAAGACCAGTGAATGCATTTTAGTTTATGAAGATACGGGTATAATAATATCAAAGAGAAATCAACAACATGTTGGATGAATTTCAGGGATGAATTTTGGGGAAGGGAAAAATAAGCAACAGCGTAAGCAAATAATGATAACATGGAAAAACAAAATATAATATTAAATATGCAACTTAACTATTACATTCAACACTAGTCAGAGGGACAATAGTCAGCTTAACTTTCACAAGAATTATAGCATGCAAAACTAATGATAATGTTAAATATTATGAAATTCTATTTTTATTTGCCCCCCTGAAACTTCTACCAGTCCAAACTAGTTAAAAACTTTGCTGTGTTCCAGCTATATAGTAACTTATCCTAAATATTAAAAAAGAGGAAAACAAGAATATAATATTAACCTATCTAAGCAGGCATTTCAAGGAACCAATTTTGTGGGTTCAGGAAATTGCTGAGAGACAAAGGCAGGATCCTATGAATAGCATCCAGGGGCAAGAAAGGTTTCTGGTTTTTTCACACACAAAAAACCAGAAGCCTTTTTGTTAGGTATTTTAAGACAAGAAATGCCAAAGAAAAATTGGACGTTATTTATGTACGCTACTACAGCAGCAAGAATTCTAATAGCACAAAATTGGAAGACTGGAGAAATACCATCTAAAGAACAATGGCAAGAAAAATTGATGAACTATGCAGAATTGGCAAAGTTAACAGACAGACTGCATGAAAAGGACAATAGTGACTTTGGAAAAGAATGGGAAACTTTTACAACATACTTAAAGAAGAAAAAACATTGACTTGTTGGCAGGATTTAAATAAACATGTACAACTTTATTTACAGAGAACAAGAAATATAATTAGTGACAACAGAACATTATGTATAAACAGCAGAATGTAACATTTGGTGTAATAAACCAGAAATAGAAGTTGGGGGAAGTCAACAAGGAGGGGGGAAATAGAAAATGGATGTTAAATGATGATATTGAATATCTGCTATGAGAAAAGAAAATCAATAAAAATTATTTAAAAGAAAGAAAGAAAGATTTCTGGGAGCAGGAGGTGATGAAGTATACAGTAAACTGAAGCTGGGAATAAGCAAAAACCAAAAGTCGTTCAAAACTGTTTATGGGCCAAATGCCCAGCAGCTTTAAAGTGTTAGAAGAAAGACAACAAACAGCTTCAAAACCGAAGAAGAGACAAGTTCAAAGGAAAAATTCTGTTCTTCTCTAAAACAGAAAGCAAGAAGGCAAATGGGCTCAAAGGCCTCAAAACAAGCAAAAATCCATTCAGAAAATGGAGCTAAGCAAAAATAAAGAAGTGAGCCCTAGCACTCTGAGCAGTCCCTTTTCATCCACAATGACACCCTCAAATTTCTGCGTAATGAATTATCATTTTCTCTCACTGAAAATTCAATTCTGTATTGGTAAATGAAAGGCTATGGGAAAACACTTGGAGAAAGAGTCTTCCATTGTTTGGGGGATTGACATGACTCAAGCTTTGTCATGGGGACTCACAAAGGTCACCCGGCACTGCACCACAACATCCCACTGATCAAGATTGGGACGCTCATTTTTTGGTCTTGCCCTCACTTGTCTTTTGGTCCAGCTGACTCGCATCACAGCATGAGACCTCCCCAAAATAGCATCTTTTTTCCTGCTTGGAAAGCTTCCATCATTCTGGGATATCCCACTCAAACTGAAACTGTTGAGAGGTATGTTGCTTATCTTAGCTCAGGCATGGCCAAACTTGGCCCTCCAGATATTTTGGGAGTACAATTCCCTGACCACTGGTCCTGTTAGCTAAGGATTATGGGAGTTGTAGTCCCAAAACATCTGGAGGGCCAAGTTTGGCCATGCCTGTGACTTAGCTCAACTAGGGCCTTGTCAGCATTTCTTCTTCTCCCATTCCAAACTCCCAGGGAGGGAGAGGCATTCAGGCCAACTTAAAAGTTATGTGTGTGTTCCTCATAATTTTTGAGAGTGCTTTTCCCTATTAACGGAGATGCCATACATCCCATTTCTATTTGAAGGTGAAGCCTTCTAATTGCATCTTGCATTTCATAACATGTCTTTTAATTCCATGTCTCCCCAGCAGATATCCTTTACCTATGAGATGTAATGCTGCTTCAGCCTTCCTTTTTTAATTAGCTAGTCTGAGCAAGGTTGCTTCATTACTTAGGCTGCCATTATAAATGCTTTCTTTTGCGAAGATTTCTTTTCTAATGGTCTTTCCCCAGCCTCCCTCTTTTCATCTGACAGAATAGCCCCTAGATTTTCTTCTTGTTCTCATAACCATTATATATATATATATATATATATATATATATATATATATATATATATATATACACACACACACACACACACACACTTTATAAAGCATAATAACCTAGAAAACTCATTTTTTAAAAACCTGCCTTTAGCCCTTCCAGTTAATCAATATTAGAAAGCACAGTCAGCTTAGGTGGGGCAGGGGTGGGGAGGGATGAGACAATAATTATATGCAAAAATGTTAGCTTCTCATTCATCACTTTAAGCAGTTGTCTGGCTACAGGAAAGAAGTATGTACCTCAGGTTTGATGCCGAAACATTGTTTTTGACACATACCCATTAGCTTGGCTGAATTGAAGAAGGTTTTTTGCTTTATAGCAAAATGTTGCCACTGTTAGCAGAAAGTGACCTATTCTATCAGCTGTTTCTCAGCATAATTGTTCCACGGTTGACAAATGATTTTGCAGACTGTGAGAATGATGCTTTATTATCTTCCTGTAGCAGAGGCACTTCACTAATATTTAAAACTGAAATAAGGCAATGGTTTCTGTATTTTGGGAGGGGGGAGGCTATAAGAATTTGTGAGGAAGATGCTTGGTGAATGTTCTTGATATGATTAATAAAGGCTGCCATTATTTGAACACCTGGCAAGATCAGATTAGCACTGTGCTACAGGTCTCAGAGTCTAATTAAGCTGTAATTTGTCTGAAACTTTTTTTATATTGTGTTTTAATGTTGTACCCCGCCCTGGAACCTTCAGGTGAAGGGCAGGTAATAAATTCCCATTAATAATAATAACAATAATAATTGGAGACCACAATGCGGTACAATTTTTGAGGCATTTGTCTTTTAAATACCCGGCAGCTTCAAACAGAATGTCTATCAACATCATCATTTGACAGGGATGAGCAGGTTCAGTTGTTTCACTAGGAAGCCTAAATGGGCTCCAGGTATTTCAGCTGCTGCGGGGGGGAAGGGTTGTAACCAACGGATCTCTGAGGAACAGAACAGCAGGATCAAAGCCCTCAGGAAACCCTCTTACCACACACAATTATAGCAACTCAATTAGGGAATAACTTTAGTAAAAAAAATTAGGACCAGCAAGCAACTCCTGTGCCTTTAACCAAAAGCTGCTATGGGGGGGAAGACAATATGAAGTGTATAATAATAATAATAATAATAATAATAATAATAATAATAATAATAATACAAATAGCATTTCTCTATCTTTAACAAATCTTTAGGTTTTTTCATAATTTAATCCTATAGCTTATAAGAATTAAGAAATATAGAAAGATAATACAACTGTATAAAAATAAAAATCAGACACACAGACACAAAAGACAAATTGGGATTGTTTCATTCAGCATGCCTGTAAAGTATTATTACTAATTTTGGTGTTAAGGGGTAGTAACATTTTTTTAAAGATTTGTTTTATTTATAAATATCAGAATGTTGTCCTCAAGGTCTTATGATATTATCACTTAAAGATGAAAAGTAAATAAGAATTCCAAATAGTAGCATAGTATCATATTTCAAAGTAGGCATTTTAACATTTTTATCATCATTAATATATAAATTAATTTTTTGTCATGTAGTTGAAAATGAATCATTTGTTTGTCCTCCAACGTACCTTATTTTGGGGGTTAATTTCTCTGCTATGGCCCAGATATGACTATACCATAAATCCTGATTCAACCCCTCTAAATATCTTCAATTTTTATTTTTATTTTTGCAATAACAATCTTGGCAGTTGACAGTAAAGACAGAATCAATTCTTCATCCAAACCACCATTATTTGGCCCACCCCATTACTTCCAGTAATGCTATTGAAGGGATTGCTGTCCTTACCATCTTTGGATTGAGGAGAGGAATTAAGAGACATGGAAGGAAAAAAGTTTAAGGTAACAAGCTTGTCTTGTTTGTTTGCTTCTAGTGTAACTGACTCCTCCCAGTAGCTTAGGTAGGTAGGGACGGGGAGGCGGTCTGCAGGGGGGGCATCGGGCCCCACGGGGGTATTTAGTGTTTTACCTTGGCTGCTGTGCATCGAGGGCTGTGTTTCTGGGTGGCAGGGGAAGTTGGCTCCCCCATGTAGGTCTGCAAATTAAGTTCCATTATCATCATCACCTCTCCTTTGAAGCTTCAGCCTCAACCAACACTGTTGGCCCCTCCCCGTCCAGCTATATGTCATTCAACGTTTGTTTAAAGATTCAAGCCTGCAGCATTTATCTTCTTTAGGTAGGCAAGCGATAAAGAATCCTCTATTCATGAAGTGCTTTCCATGACAACATTGATGTTACACCAGCATCTGCCAAAGCAAGCAAAGAAAGTGTGAAGGGCCAACACAGTTCCCAGAATCATCAGTCATCAGATGATGAGCCATGAAGCCCTGATCCCTGATTGGCCATATTTCCCATGGTCCTCAGGATCCTTAGGTACTGCCACGACTGCTCAGCAAGATCCATTCAGTATAAGAGGAAGAAGAAAAGGAGTAACTCATACTTTGTGGGGAGTTTGGGTTTGTGTATGTGTGTGTGTGTTTCTGATGACATTTTTCCATGCATTAACTTGCATGCAAGTTGGAATCACTGGGGGAATCTAGAGAAAATGATCTCCACTGAAACATTTTCTACTTTCTAAATAATTTTGCAACTTACACATCAAAAGCACTCTTGTGATTATGCATATCTCATAAGAGCCATAAAGTGAATAAGAATTGTAACTATAACATATTTGGATCCTGCTTACATCTACCATTATAATGAGCAATTCTGAGGGAAGTGATGGTCTTTCTCTTGAAGGGCAAGAGTCACCATAATTTTCCTTTAAGAGAAGGAACCATAAGATAGCTCGATGTAAGGTCAAGAGTGGAGACTGTACCTGCAACCATCATTATCTTGCACTGCTATCTGTAGGCCACATCCTGCACTCTGTGGTTCAGAAATTTTTCACTGAAATAATAACAGACTGGGATATCAATACTTTGGCTAGCATTACAGTTCTTTTAGACAAACTTTTGAATTTTAGTTTTCTACTGAATATATATGTATCTATTCAAATCTTGCAGTGCCACAGCCCATCTTTTTAAATTAAAAATGTGATTTATTTATTTTATTAACTAATGCACAATCACCACAATTCTGGCAACTTGTGCTGGCAACAGGAACACCAATGTACATGCAAATTGTAATGTTTTGTGCTGATTCTGATCCATTAAATGTATAGTCTGCATCTGTCATGTCTGGCATAGAGGACTTTAGAACACAGAACCCCTTTTCCATGCAAGAGCTTAGGGCCATTCCCAATGGCTACGCTCTAATAGAGCTAGTAAAGGTAAAGGGACCCTTGACCATTAGGTCTAGTCGTGACCGACTCTGGGGTTGCGGCGCTCATCTCGCTTTATTGGCCTAGGGAGCCGGCGTACAGATTCCGGGTCATGTGGCCAGCATGACTAAGCCGCTTCTGCTGAACCAGAGCAGCGCACGGAAACACCGTTTACCTTCCCGACAGAGCGGTACCTATTTATCTACTTGCACTTTGATGTGCTTTCAAACTGCTAGGTGGGCAGGAGCAGGGACCGAGCAACGGGAGCTCACCCTGTTGTGGGAATTCGAACCGCCGACCTTCTGATTGGCAAGTCCTACACACCTAATATTTCTCTGGTATTCCTTACCAAGAAGTAGGAACTTAAGTATTCAATGCTGAGCCTGTTTGCTCCGCTAGAAAGTGTGAACTACAAATATTCAATAGCTGACAAGTGAATCAACTGTGCAGATATTATGGCCTGTAATAGTGTACATAAATGAAAAACTGCATCCACATGCCTCAACCTCAGCTGGTCTAAATATTATTTCAAAAGGGTATTTAATTTGTGGCTACTGCTACAAACTGACTGTAAATTGAATTTTATATTAATCACATCATACTATTTTTTTTTATTTGTTACATGTTTGTAAGCTGCGTAGGTCCTTGCCAGGCCTTTTCTTCAGCCACAACTTGCCGGAACTCAGTTCTGGCACCTTTCAGGTGAGCACCATTGCCTGCCATTATAAGAAAACAAGGGAGATGTTCACGGTGAGTTCCAACACCTCTTTTTCTAGAAAAATAGCACTGGTCCCTGCCCTATCATGGCCTAAAAATCATTTAAATCAGTACAAATAAATAAATAAGCCTAGTTATCTCTGCATCTGTTCCTAAGTAGACAAGGAATTGTGCACACAAACAAGTACTGTGTGCACAATTCCACTGATCTGCTACCTGGACCCTGGTGCAAAGTTGGGCTCCTATTTATCAGTTTTTCAGGAGAGAGAGCAGAGGATGGATCCTTTTGCTTCTTTTGTTCTACCAAGCAGCTGATCGGTGCTAGTCTTGTTTCCCTTAAAGGGCTACATACTATATGGGTAGCCCCAACTACTGTTCTTACAGAATTTGCCAGTGGTGGAGCATAGAAAGCTGCTGTATACCAGATCAATGTTTTCTTTGTTTCATCCAACTCTGACTGGCAGCATCTCTCTAGAGCCTTGGGCAAAGGTCTTACAAATCTCCCCCGTTCATTTTATTCTGACTTTGCCTAGAATGCTAGCCTAGGACCAGAGGCTGTGATGTGACAGCCAGCTCTTGCTGTTTTGCCAGGACAGCTCAGAGGATTGCCACTCAGTGCTTCTTAATGTCAATAATACAGATCTCACATCACCTGACGGAATAGTGGAATGATCTTCAATTCACCATGCCACAGCTTGGGATAGTGCCAAGAGCCTGTCAGTAGCCAAGCCTGTTTTAATTTGAGAACATGCTTGTCGGCACAATGTTGCTTTAAGCGTATGTTGCTTTATTTTATTTTTATTTCTTAAAAAACCCAGTAATTTGTTTTTCTACTTGTGAAGAACTGAGAAGAACTTGTTGATTCCTGGGGCTTTGGTAAGCAGCATGCCAATGTAACTTTCCTAATTCAGGATTTTGCTAAGGCTGCTATTAAAGTGGAGCCTGACAGCACTGCTAAGCCCTTAAGAGCTTCATGACCTGCGTTTTCCAGTTAAGTGCACTGTGTACTTGAAAGTGTTGAACAGCCAGCTGGAAAATGTGAGAAATGAGCTATCTATTATTGTGATGCTTTTGGCTGTTATAATTTATTTTAATGCAATGCATTTTTATCCTGCCTTTATGCCAAAAGAACACAAGGCAGCATATATGAGAGTTCCATATGTTATCCCCAGAAGCACTCTGTGTGGGTGGGTTACAGTAACATAGCAGAAGTGGCTGAAGATCACCTAGCTAACTTTATGACTATAATAATAATAATATAATAATAATTTATTATTTATACCCCGCCTATTTGGCTGGGTTTCCCCAGCCACTCTGAGCGGCTTCCAACAGAATATTAAAATACAATAGTCTATTAAACATTAAAAACTTCCCTAAACAGAGCTGCCTTCAGATGTCTTCTAAAAGTCTGGTAGTTGTTTTTCTCTTTGACATCTGGTGGGAGGGCGTTCCACAGGGCGGGTGCCACTACCGAGAAGGCCCTCTGCCTGGTTCCCTGTAACTTGGCTTCTCGCAGCGAGGGAACTGCCAGAAGGCCCTCGGCACTGGACCTCAGTGTCCGGGCAGAACGATGGGGGTGGAGGACTCTGACTGATCAAGGATTCAAGCCCAGTCCATGTCCACTTTTCTATTCACTATGCAACAGAGACTTTCCCGCCCTCTCCTGTTTTTAGTATCTGCTTAGCAGCCTTGAATCTCCTTGGAGAAATAGGCAGGGGAGATTTTTAAATATATATATAAATAAATAAAATGCTTGATAATCATGTCACTAAGGGCATTTTTCACACACAAAGTCTAAGGCAGTCTTCATTTTGTTTTGTCATGTGAATATAAAACCTGCATTGTTTTCTGCTCATTGTTATTGCACAAGACAGACAGACTCAAAGGCAATTTAAATAAAGCATTGAAATCTTACAGGAAAGCTGCATTGTTCATCAACAAAATGTGCAAATGCACAACAACAGGATCTCCCCCTCCCCCATGTACACATTGCCAGCTTAAAACACAGCTAGGTCATTCTTCTCAATTTCGTTCAAAGCTGGTTTGTGGGGGGAGGGAATGCAACAAAATGCAGTATTTCTTAAGAAATGACAGGCTAGCTATTGAGTAGATGTTGATTATGACTATTGTCATAAGTACACCACTTCCCAAACCAGCAGTGGGATGCTTAGTTGGAGTGTGTACACAGCTTTCAAATGGTATGCCTGCCCAGTTAAAACTGTTCTGAAACAGGCAGCACTCATCTTAAAGCAACAATGAAGAACCTGTGACTCCCTAGTTGTTGTAGGACACTTAACTCCTATCAGCCCCAACCACCATGGCCAATGATCAGAGATCATTGAAGATGTGGTACAAATAGATCTGGAGGCTCCCCATCCTTAAAGTGAAGTAAAGCATGAAAAAGAAAATCTGGTTCACAGTTTAGTGGTACTCTTGGATTCAACATTGCCATTGGAGGCGCAAAGACCTCTCTGATTCAGAGCGCTCTTTTATCAGAAGTGACTTGCTGAGTAGAGATGAACCAGTATGCTTGCTTCCTGTCAGGCGGTCGCTATTGTTTGCTGACTGGAAGAGGGGCAAGACTTGGGCAGCATCAGCATAAAGCTTCAGATAATATTGTTTTGTTTATTTCTTTATGGATCTATTGGAGTGGGTGTTGATGATGTGCACTGCTCAGTAGCCCCTGCAATAGTGTTTTGGGTTGGGTTGAAGGATAAGAAGAGCAAACTCACTCTCCACCCATTAGTCTTAGCTTCATTGTCACGTCCCCTCTGGAGCCTTACCAGGACTCTCTCACTTTTATTAAGACATGCTGGGTAAATACATTCTAAAAGATTGAGGCCCACATCCCAGAGCTCTCAGAACATGCTGCTGACCTCCCCAATATTTCTCATCCAGAACACTCCATTGACATGTTGGGCAAAGGGATTCTATGGAAGCCTTCCACTGCATCCTCAAAGCTCTAAGAACATTGTGTCAATGTCTCTTGGATCTGATCAATCTGCTCTGCTAGGAACTTGTGGAAAACACAAGTGGGCAGATCTTCCTCAATCTTCCTCTTCTCACCAAGTTCCCCATTTATTCTAAATTTTCAGGTCTTTCTGTGAGGAAGAATCTCATTGAATATCATTTTTGCTGGTACTGCATATGGTATAAATCAGGATTTATGACAATCCAACCAAGACGTTGCTTTTCTGCCCCAATTCAGCCACTGTTGGTATAATATCAAAATAAATTAGTTTGAATATTGCACAGTATTAGATGGTATTTTATACTCTACCTCTACCTCCAAAAACATGTAGACGTTTCTAACAGCTCGCTGCATATGGAAATCAAAACAATTTAGCACTATGCTATATTACTCCTGTTTCTCTGTGGATACTTGATGACTCCCTTATGCAGAGCACAAAAAATATGAATGATGTATGAGTTAGGGATTTATGGTCAGAAAAGTGGCTGTGTAAAAATAGCATCTCCTTTCGCAACCTTGTGTTCATCCAAAAATCAGACCTGCTTACTGTTCTGTTGCAAAGAGTTCCTTTCTCATTTGAACTCCCAATGGAACTGAATAGACAATGAATGACACTACAGCAGAGTGAACTTAATTCTTTTCTGACGGGCCCTTCGTTAGTTGAACTGCTGTTTTCCAGGTGCAAAATATATATTATTGATAATGGTGTATAAGCTAGAAAATAGCAGCACAGCTTGTGTTTCAAAACAAAAAGTGAATGCTGCAGCTACTACAGATACTTTTTGACATAACCAATCAGCCTCGTTCAAATCTGGTTTTACCTGACATTGTCATGTCAATAGCAAAACTGCATGAACATTTCTGCTCATTTTGAACCAAACTACTCCTGTAATTTCGGTTACCTAGAGAACACAGGGCAGTATTCATCTAAACAAAAGTGCGAGTAGAATGACTTCTGCATGTGCAGTGCGATTTTTCCCCATCCCCTCCCTTTACACACACATCCCACCATTACCAGATCTGTTCCAAAGTGTTGGGGGAACCTCCAGAACAGATTTGGGGGGCATGTGATGGGAGGAAAGGAGGAAAAGTCCTGTTGAGCAAGCACAAGTCATTCAGCTCCCACAAAACACTACTTAAAAGGTAAAGGGACCCCTGACCATTAGGTCCAGTCGTGACCGACTCTGGGGTTGCAGCGCTCATCTCACTTTATTGGCCGAGGGAGCCGGCGTACAGCTTCCGGGTCATGTGGCCAGCATGACTAAGCCGCTTCTGGTGAACCAGAGCAGCGCACGGAAATGCTATTTACCTTCCCACCGGAGTGGTACCTATTTATCTACTTGCACTTTGACGTGCTTTTGAACTGCTAGGTTAGCAGGAGCAGGGACCGAGCAACGGGAGCTCACCCCGTCATGGGGATTTGAACCGTCAACCTTCTGATTGGCAAGTCCTAGGCTCTGTGGTTTAACCCACAGTGCCACTTGCGTCCCAAAACGCTACTTAGTGCTACTCGAATTATTCATTAAACCTTGACTAGTTACCCATATCTAAATCCCTCATATTCATATAGTACGATGCCAATGCTATTATATTCAAATCTGTTTGTTTGTCTGACTGGTTTTCTTGGTTGACTAACACTGAATCAATTTGTTAGTTGCCCAACAACTACCCTATGCAAGCATGAAACATCAGTTAACAGACAGGGGTCAGCAAACTTTTTCCACTGTCCCTCAGACAGTGGGGGGCCAGACTATGTTTTGGAAAAAAAATATGAACGAATGCCTTTGCTCCACAAATAACCCAGAGATGCATTTTAAATAAAAGCACACATTCTACTCATGTAAAAACACCAGTCAGGCCCCACAAATAACCCAGAGGTGCATTTTAAATAAAAGCACACATTCTACTCATGTAAAAACACGCTGATTCCCGGATCGTCCGCAGGCCAGATTGAGAAGGCAATTTGGCCAGATCCAGCCCCTGGGCCTTAGTTTACCTATCCATGAGTTAACTGGACTGTTCAGGTAAATACAATACTGCATTTTTCAAGTACATTTAAAATAAATATTCTTACAAAGTAAGCAAGCACAGGAGTGCTGAAGAAGTTTCCTTGCATGGATTGCCTTGCTAGAGATGGATTGAGACCTAAGCAGAGCGGATGCAGGTGCATGTCTGGACTGTGATGTGCCTTTGGGTGTGACTCAACTAATGAACCTTCCATTTGCATTGTGAAGAATGCATTTCTGTCTATATTGCATTAATAAGAGTAACACGATCAAAGGGTGATCTGACTTGAATATTCACTAGAGTGATTATTTTTTTTCCTTTTAAGATCATGACACCAGATATGTTTCAGCTCTAGAGAAACACCAGTCTAGCAAATTGGATTGCTTATCCCAATATATTAAGAAAATGGGTAACCCAACTAAGTCATTCTCAGTGAAGACCCATGATTAGATTATTTATTTATTTATTTATTTATTTAATTTCTATACCACTTTATATTTTTAATAAACATCTCAAAGCGGTTTACAGCATATTCAATCAATCAATAAATAAAACAATAGCCAGGCGATGTTCCTCTGGCCTCATGAAGAGCCTCTTTTGTAGGGCTGAGTGAGTGTGGGAGAGTGTATTTTAATAGTATAGTCTGTGTATAACATAGTTGGATATCACACAACTGGCATCAGACAGAGCAATCCTTGGCTTTGAGGAGCCAGTACCACATCTGCAGCCCAGGCTGGCTCAGCAACTGGGCTAGATTTGGCATCGTGCCAGCTGTGAAAGCAGCCTGGCTCAGACCTGCCTACTCTGCAACATCAGAATAGCCAGTTTTGGTGCTCATTTGCGGGGGACACCAGCACTGAGTCTTTTGACTACCCATACATTCAGTAACTGGCAGAAGCAAGCAGAACAATACCTCCATGCAATCCAAACAGCCCAGCATAACTGGGGGGGGGGAGTGTACTACAGTGGTACCTCGGGTTACATACGCTTCAGGTTACAGACTCCACTAACCCAGAAAAAGTGCTTCAGGTTAAGAACTTTGCTTCCAGATGAGAACAGAAATTGTGCTCCAGAGGCACAGCAGCAGCGGGAGGCCCCATTAGCTAAAGTGGTGCTTCAGGTTAAGAACAGTTTCAGGTTAAGAACGGACCTCCGGAAAGAATTAAGTACTTAACCCGAGGTACCACTGTACAACCTTAGTTACTTACCATTTCCAGAATCAATGCTATTCTTTTGATTGCACTTTTGTCCTTTCTAATGGTTTCAGGTTTGGTTTGGGTTTTTTAAATCACAGTTATCAATATATCTGCAAGAGCTTAAAACCCAATACAATGAACATGCTGTGCAGAATCACCAGTACAGACAGCTATATCTGCACATATCTAAACCATGCCTGCCTGATTATCTAAATTACTTATTTGACTGCTAGAACAGGACCAGAGCTTTCAGAGTGGTGCCTTATGAACGGAAAAGAATTATAACTGGTTTGATAGGGAGTGGAAGAGACTGGCCAGCTTTCTGGAGCAAAGATTATTTCCCTTTCCTTGTAATCTCTCCTTCCTTTCCCTTTGACTCCTCATGTCCTTTTTTTATATATTAGGTTGTGAGTCCTTGAAAAAATAATAATAATAAAGTTTTATTTTTTCATGGACTGTTTGTGGTTTGTGCCCTTGGGAAAGGACAGTCTGCAAATAAATAAATAAAACTAGATAAAGGGAAGCACAACATACACCCAGCACCTTTTTATGAATGATGCAATCCTGTGATGCTGCTGAACAAGGAATTGGTAGTAGTTTCCACTGGTTTCCTTGGAAGTTACTCATTAGTGAACATGCATATGATTAGATTCTACATTTCTTTAAAAGATCCAGCAGTTTTAAAAATACAAAATCCAGTATTTTTCTTCAGTTAAAAGTAAAAACAGCAGCACCATCTTCTGGATGCAAAGAGCAGAGAAAAAGGAGATGGACTTTCATCAAGGATAATGAGAAGCAAAAGATCTATTTCATTTTCTCTCCAGTTCATTTGTGCCCATTTTCTATAATGTGCCTTAGTCTCCCTATTCAATTTATTTCATATGCAACTATAATACATCATACACATCCTATACATTTACGCAGGAAGATATTAGGGATGGGGAAGAAATATGATTAAGTTCACTTTTAAATATGAGTCTGCCTAATTTCCCCTTCTAACAGTACAATAGAAACAAACCATTTAAATGCCCAGCAAGGCAATTCTAATAATCTTTCTTCCATTATTATTTATTAAATGTCTATAACGCTCTTCTTTCAAAGATCACAGGTTAGTTTAAAATATAAAAACTCAAAAATATATACCACAATAACAAACAAACAAAATATCACACACACAGTTTAAAAGGCTATATATATCCATTATATAAGAACAATTACCAAAAAAAGGAAAGAAAAAGAAATACAAAAACAAAATTCCAACCTTAAACCCCCCCCCCCCGACAAATCAGTCTGTTTAATTAGGCAAAGCCCTGGGAGAAATATGGCAACTGTAGAAGATATGTAACAAATGTTTCATGTGATCCTCTCTGGGGAGAGTATTTCACAAGCAGGGAGCCACTGCGGAAAAGGCCCATTCTCGTGTTGCCACCCTATGGACCTGCAACACACTGCAGTGCCTAAATGGAATGTTACCAGAGCATTTATTACTGGTCATGTCCAGGAGAAGCCACAGGCTGATAGAAATCACTCCAGGCCACCATGTGTTCTTACATTTCAGTTGACAAAACTGGATGTAAGAGAACTCCCAGGCTGTAAATGTAATATTTCAGAAGGAGTGTAAAACCATCCAAAACAGAATGAATCCCCTCACCTTCCCTGACTAGGCAACCATCAACTCAGATAGCTTTTCTCTTATTAAGATTAGTTTTCACTTTATCCCTCCTACTCCAACCCATTACTGAGCTCAGACAATGATTCAGTTCTTTGATAACTCCCATTTAGATGAAATAGGGCATAGATGGGGAACTGGATCTCCTGCACCCTTCATGACCACTTTGACAAGTGGGTACGGCCACCTGTTGATTACCTGACAGTATATGATCTCAGGTAATTTAAATTGCAAAGAGAGAATCAGGAGCACACTCTCAGAGCTTTCCCAATTCTTTTCTCCTTCCTCTGCAGCCCCAACTTGAATTCAAGCTTGGGTTGAAAAGGAAGAATCTTTGCAGGTATTTGTGACTGGCCAAATGGTGTTATAATCTTTAGAGTCCAGAAAAGTTTGTTCTTCGGTACAGTTGGGACCACTGCCAGCTCACTAAGTGCCAATCCTGGACCCTGTCATTCAATTCCTCTTTTCTTCTTGTTGTTATTTGAAAGAAGGTCAGGGATCAGCCATACAGGTGGTTGCTCATAGCCCTCCAAGAATAGTGTCTACATCCTCAGACCTGAATTACTGAAAATTATTCCACAAACCTGGACCAGGAGACATCATGGACACATTCACTGACTAACAGTTGTAACTGCAGCATCTAAGTCACGGAAATAATGCAACATTTTTTATTTGCAGCTCAAACATTTAGTTTTGTGGCCAGATCAGATACTATAGGACATTCATAGGGACAAACATGTAACACATCAATTGCACTTAAGGATAGGCATGGTGTATTACATCTATCTCCTTCATGGATCACTTGTCGTAGCGAAGGAGCTTGAATAGCTCAGAGAAGCTATGAGCTGTGCTGTGCAGGGCCACCCAAGATGGATGGTCATAGTGGCTAAACGTGACTAAACGTGACTAAACGTGACTAAACGTGACTAAACGTGATCCACCTGGAGCAGGAACTGGCAAGCCACTCCAGTATCCCTGCCAAGAAAACTCCATGGACAAAGACAACAGGCATATAAAAATGGATGGGAATGGGCAAATGCAGTTTAGATGACCATCATATCTACTACTGTGGGCAAGAATCCAGTAAAAGAAATGGAGTGGCCCTCATAGTCAACAAAAGAATGGTGAAAACTGTACTGGGATGCAATCTCAAAAATGACAGAATGATCTTGATACGAATCCAAGGCAGACCTTTTAACATCACAGTAATCCAGGTTTATGAGCCAACTACCGGTGCTGAAGAAACTGTAATTAACCAATTCTATGAAGACTTACAACACCTTCTAGAAATGACACCAAAGAAAGATGTTCTTCTCATTATAGGGGATTGGAATGCTAAAGTAGGCAATCAAGAGATAAAAGGAACAACTGGCAAGTTTGGCTTTGGAGTTCAAAACGAAGCAGGGCAAAGGCTAATAGAGTTCTGTCAAGAGAACAAGTTAGTCATCACAAACACTCTTTTCCAACAACACAAGAGACAACTATACACATGGACATCACCAGATGGGCAGCATCGAAATCAGATTGATTGTATACTCTGCAGCGAAAGATAGAGAAGCTCTATACAGTCAGCAAAAACAAGACCTGGAGCTGACTGTGGCTCAGATCATCAGCTTCTTATAGCAAAATTCCAGCTTAAACTGAAGTAGGAAAAACCACTGGGCCAGTAAGAAACATTCTAAATCAAATCCCTTATGAATACACAGTAGAAGTGAGGAACAGGTTTAAGGATTTAGATTTGATGGACAGAGTGCCTGAAGAACTACGGATGGAGGCTCGTAACATTATACAGGAGGCAGCAACGAAAACCATCCCAATGAAAAGGAAAAGCAAGAAACTAAAGTGGCTGTCCAATGAGGCCTTAAAAAAGCAGGGGATAGAAGGCAAGCAAAATGCGAGGGAGATAGTGAAAGATACAGGAAAATGAATGCAGTTTTCAAAAAAAATAGCAAGGAGAGACAAGAAGGCCTTCTTAAACGAGCAATGCAAAGAAATTGAGGAAAACAATAGAATGGGAAAACCAGAGATCTGTTCAAGAAAATTGGAGATATGAAAGGAACAAGGGCTCCATGATCACTGCAGATGGTGACAGCAGTCACGAAATTAAAAGACGCCTGCTTCTTGGGAGAAAAGCAATGACAAACCTAGACAGCATCTTAAAAAGCAGAGACACCACCTTGCCAACAAAGGTCCGTATAGTTAAAGCTATGGTTTTCCCAGTAGTGATGTATGGAAGTGAGAGCTGGACCATAAAGAAGGCTGATCATCGAAGAATTGATGCTTTTGAATTATGGTGCTGGACTCGAGAGTTCAATGGACTGCAAGAAGATCAAACCTATCCATTCTTAAGGAAATCAGCCCTGAATGCTCAATGGAAGGACAGATCCTGAAGCTGAGGCTTCAGTACTTTGGCCACCTCATGAGAAGAGAAGACTCCCTGGAAAAGACCCTGATGTTGGGAAAGATGGAGGGCACAAGGAGAAGGGGACGACACAGGACGAGATGGTTGGATAGTGTTCTCGAAGCTACCAGCATGAGTTTGATTAAACTGCGGGAGATAGTGGAAGACAGAAATGCCTGGCGTGCTCTGGTCCATGGGGTCACGAAGAGTCGGACATGACTAAACAACTAAACAACAACAACATTACATCTATATTTGTGAAATGCAACATATATGCATTGCCTTTCAATAAGTTTCATGCTTCTTGCTGAAAAGCTGATTTGTGAATCATATTTCTAAAAGCAAGCATGCCACAGATCCTCCAATAGTTTGAATGAACAGTTTGTTCTATAGTTAAACAAATAAGAATCTGCAATTCAAAAACCAGAGCTTTGTTCAGTAACACAGTGAAGCACCATCTGTTTAGATATTTAGAGAGACAATTCATTTTGCATTCTATCTCACAAAATCATGGTTTAAGGATTTGTTTATAACAAATCCTTAAAGCATATGCTGGTCATAAGATAAGCTCTTTAGCAAAATCTGTCCTACATAAAATCCACATGAACCAAAGAACTTGGACTAGGCACACTTCCAACTGATCTTTGCCAGTGATATGAGTGATTCACATACATGGGTTGGAACTGGTTCGCAACTACGCTGAGCCATTGGAGGACATACAGTTCTCTGAAACTTCAGAGCACGTTTTTGAAGCTAAGACCCGAGGCCTGGAATATCAGCAACTCCCATGATGCCATGTTAATCAGAACAAGGAAAACAAGGAAAGACGTTGCCCATGCTACCAGCCACACCATTTTTTTAAAAAATTACATTTAGTAGTCACCTCATTATCAAAGTTCTCTGGGTGACAAATAATTTAACATGATTTAAAATAACAAATACTCAATAAAATGCAAATTAAGTAGAAGGCAAATGACATGAAACAGAGCAGTGGTTATTGACAGATCCACACCATATGTTGTTTCCACATGAGTTCCCTCTAAGAATTCTGGGAACTATAATTTCTTAAGGGTACTGGGATTTGTAGTGCCTTTAGGTGGAAATTAAAGTTCCCATGAATCTTTGAGGGAAGTCATGTGCTTTAAATGTATGTGTTCTAAATACTTTACTTTATATATGATTTAATGCATAAGACCCGGTGGATGGGATTACACAGGTAGGCTCCCTATAGGCAACAAACAGGCATCAAGATGCATACATAAAAACATACATAAAACTTGGTAGAACTAGCTACTTCACAAGTAGGAATAACTCAGTAAAGGGGAAGGTTAGACGCTTTAAAAATGAACATGGGCAAACTTTAACTATCAGGTCCATACGGGTTGTCTTCCACACAGAGTCACAAGTTCAGACTCTGGGTATGTTTTCAAGCTTTACATATTAATTAATAATAATATGAACATGTGTTTGCATGAGACTGTATGTTTTGTCTATGGGAAGAAGAGAAACTGAAGGACATTTTCAAATAATATTTCTCTTTCTCTTTTTAATATCCATTTTTAGTCTTAGGAAGACATCAAGTGAACAGATTTTCAAGGAAAAAATAATTTGTAACACATTGTAGTCATTACTTTTGCATCGTTCTTTACATTTTGCAAGATTGGGGAAACTATCAGTATTCTGTTTATTTTAAAAATTCATTGGTTTTACCTATAATTTAATACTTGAAATAATTTCTTCATCCTGTTCACTTTTTGATTAAAGGTTTTCACTAATCATTAATCAAAAATTCATGAAAATCAAATGTATGCAGATTTTCTATTCATTCAAAATAAAGCCGGTATTTTTCTTACATTTTTTCCTATAATTGTAACATTAGCCCTTGTTGAAAGCTTTCCAGCAGAGTTAAATGAATGATTGCATTTTGCTATATAAAATGGAGCATATCTTAATTGAAAAAATATGAGCTGGTGCTTAAGGATTGAACAGTATGCAAACTATAGGGTCTTGAAAAATTCAACAGTCATTCCACATTTTAACATCAAACACCACAGGGACCCCTTGACATGTATTATACTTCAACAGTTTGTGTCAAGGCAAGAAGCAAAAAGAAAAAAAAGATCAATGTAAACGGAACATTTCTTTTTCAAAATAAAAAAGTGTGGCACCTTTTTGTAATTATGGTATAGCCAGTGACTTTTGTCCTGTTTTTCCTGTTGTAACTGTAGTTTGAAAAATGCATTTCAACTATGACTTAGATTGGCATTCTACAAGTGTGACAAGGCTAAACCAGGTGAGAGTAGCCAATGGGTCCCTCAGTGAATTAGGGACTTCTTCTACATGCAAAAACAGGTTCCAGCAGATTGAGAAGACAAGACCAATACTGGGTTCAACCGTGAAGGTGGTTATTGCATGTGCTGTACAGGCAAATGAGGGGCAGATGGGGCTCATCTACCTATGGAGGTAGCCCATCTAGGGAGAAGACAACTCTGATCCTAAACCTCCACTGCTTCTGGCTATACTCATCCATGAGAAAGCTTCAGGAGTAAACCCCGAGGAAAAATTTGTACCCACTGCCATCTGGGATATATTGAGAAGAAAAGCCTAAGGAGTAAGTCAGGCATAGGCAAACTCGGCCCTCCAGATGTTTTGGGACTACAACTCCCATCATCCCTGACCACTGGTCCTGTTAGCTAGTGATGATGGGAGTTGTGGTCCCAAAACATCTGGAGGGCCGAGTTTGCCTATGCCTGGAGTAAGCCCTACAGAAATCTGGAGTGGAGTCCCTAAGACGGTTGTATACTCCTTCCAGCAACTTCTGCAGCCAAGCAGGTACCAAATGTATTGCTATGCTTTCCATTGGACCTTATCAGCAAGGCCGAGATGGTGGCCTTTTCATCTGAGAATATGATCAGATCCCAACCTCACCAAGCAGTGCAGGGCTGGCTTGGGAAAGGTGGTGTGAGCCTCCCCTCTCCAAAATATGCACCCAGCTCAATCGCCCCGGCAGCCCCTCTCCCCGTTATGCCTCTGCCCCCAGGAGAACATTCCATCGTCTCTCAAGACAGACGTATGCCTTTGTATGACAAATAATTTTTAGCCATCTTCTTCAGCTATACTATGGGGCAAGTGGGAAGCTTATAGTTGCATTGTGCCTTGTGGCACTTCTTCCTGTGTAGAATTTAGTAGTTATTAGCTGATGATGCCTCTTGTGCCCAAATCACCCTGCAATTACAGGTTGCAATAAAACATGCTTCAGAAATGCTACCATTGTGAGATTACTTTCTTTTAAAGTTCCTAACTGTGCATCACTGCTATCAAGTTAAGGTGATCCATATTTACTAATAGGGCTACAGAAATGAATTGGAATAGAGTCTGTCAGAACTATCTATAACCATCAATCCTCTATGGGTCAACCAATTCTGGACAATAGCCTGTTTCACATATAACACTATATGTCATCATCTTTTGGGGCAAGTGGACACATTTGAAATTTTGAGGAAATCCTTGGAGCTAGGAGCTGTCCTCTTGTACAGTCCAAAGATCCATGCACACCAATGGCAATAAAAGTTAGGAGCCAGACCAGTTTTCATGGAAAGAGGAAATGGGAGAGAACTTTTAAAAAATTGAGCAAAGGAAAAGCCGAGATGCTCTATGAAAGCCGTGATTTATCTTCTGATAGATTCCCAATACATTTCAACCAAATTCATATTCATTTCATATTTTGCTTTAAGTTGCTTTGAGACCTGCTGTTTATTATTTCGTAGAATCATAAATTGGAGAGTTGGAAGGGGCCCTGAGGGTCTGGTCTAATGTCCTGCAATGCAGTAATCTCAACAAGATCATATATGACAGATGGCCATCCAGCTGCTTCTTTAAAAACCTCCAAGGAGAGTCCAGCACCTCTCATGGAAGTCTGTTCCACTGTCAAACAGTCATATGGCTGTGCATAGCCTACTGTAAAGGTAAAGGGGACCCCTGACCATTAGGTCCAGTCGTGACCGACTCTGGGGTTGCGGCGCTCATCTCGCTTTGTTGGCCGAGGGAGCCAGCGTACAGCTTCCGGGTCATGTGGCCAGCATGACTAAGCCACTTCTGGTGAACCAGAGCAGCACACGGAAACGCCGTTTATCTTCCCGCCAGAGCGGTACCTATTTATCTACTTGCACTTTGACGTGCTTTTGAACTGCTAGGTTGGCAGGAGCAGGGACCGAGCTACAGGAGCTCACCCCGTCGCAGGGATTCAAACCGCCGACCTTCTGATCGGCAAGTCCTAGGCTCTGTGGTTTAACCCACAGCGCCACCCGCGTCCCACCAGTTCCTACTGTAGAAAGGCAATATTTCCCATTTTTGCTCCATCCAGTTTTGCCCCTGGCCCTGCCCACCACTGGCATGTGGCCCCTGAAATGTTTCACAGAAAGGAAAGTGATCCTCAGACTGAAAAAGGATTTTCCCACCTGTGAAACTGAATAACCCTGAGAGGGGAAGGGGCAGCCAAAGAGGCCTCCACACATTTGGGTAATTCTGCAGAGCAGTGTATACATTTCAAGCTTTCTCATAATAATGAGGGCTAGAAACATCTTTGTTATTCTTGCTAAGACAAAAACTGTATTTGATTCAAAATATTTCCTTTGGCTTGGGAATATTTAGTGTATTCCATGCATGAGCCACTTCCCATATATCACAGGGTATACACAGCATTTTTTCCAAAGCAATGCATAAGACAAAACCACCAATAATTTTTAAATAAATGTTTTGTTTTGTTTTTTTAAAAAAACACTTTCTGAGTTAAATTCAACATAGTGCTAAGTGCAGTATATGCATGAGAAATGAGGTTCACTCACGCAACAAAACCTTTCCTTCGCAACCCCAGCCTATGCCCCATGCACTCACAGACCTGTCCTGATGGTTGTTGCCACTCCCCAGAGAAGAGTCAGTGAAGAAATGGAAAGTCCCGTTGCACAAGCAGGCTTCATTTTGTGCATGCAACAATTCAGTTGGCTAGAGCATTGTGATGATAATGCCAAGGTTGCAGGTTCAATGCCTATATGAGGCTGCTCCATGTCCCTGCATTGCAGGGGGTTGGACTGGATGATTCTCAGGTTCCCTTCCAACTCTACAATTCTATGACTCCATGAATTTACTTGAAACCTACCCATTTTTCTAATTGTTTACCCCAAATAGCAGAGAAATTAGGGTTGCTTAAGTATGCTGTCTGGTTAATATGACCCTGGGCAATTTTTGAAGTGGAGAAGCAAATTAGATGTAGTGTTACAATCCTATATGCACTTTTGTGCAAGTGAGGCCCATTGAACACGGTAGCAATTACTTCTGAGTAAACATGAATAGGATTGCAGTGTTTGATGTGATTAGAGTTAGAAGAGGAGAATGAAATTAATCCTATTGTGCAGCTACTAAATATGAAATGGCATGTAAGCAACTTCACATTATGTTTCGTCACGTTTTGTTTGTGTAATTTTTTTAAAGAATACATTTTCAAGAACACTTCCTATCATCTTTTTTTGTACCGAGGTAAGAGCGCATTTTAAAGCCACATACTAAAGCCGAGAATCCTCTAAAGGAAATTGCAATGCATACAAGTACCACTGATATCAAGTAAGAGCTTGTAAAATGGATGTAGGATGAAAGCAAGGCAGAAGTGAGTTCTTGTGGGCCTGTCAGAGTCAGAAGATAGTGCAGAAGATTGCGAGTAATAAAACATGAATGGGGATATAATAGGGTGAACTCCTGTATATCTAATGCATTCAAAGACCCAGTGTCCAAGGACTGAGCACTGTCAGTGCAGCTTCTATGAACTCAAAACTAGCTCATTGTTGTATGTTTATCAGACTTACTTAGAGTGGTGAGTGACTGTCACTTAAAGCAAACTGGGCAAGGCCCTCATCTTTTCCTTTCCTCCTTGGTTTCATAGTGGGAGTTGACAGTTTCTAGCACTACTGCAGCTGTTCCCTGTTACAGCCATACATTTTTTCCCCCATCTAAGTTGATGAGGAGAATGGAGAAGCAGAAATGACTCATTTCTCAATTAATACAAATTGAACAGCCAGCATAGACCCACGAATGTGGCAATCCCCCGCCCAATCTACATATTGGCATCGCCCTTGAGGTTGGTGGGGAATGCGTAGGGAGGACCTTGCTGGGGAGATAATTGATCACCAGATTCAGGGCCATGAAGGAATTTGCCTGCAAATAAATTGGGTCTGTTTGGGGATTTTGCCTTGCTAATAGCAATTGTTGTAACTTTCAACAGATAAGGCATTGAGTTGAATCCTTAGTCTCTTTTTTTCTTTCTTTTTTTGAGGGAGAGGGTGAGATGGTGCATCACCCCCTTGATCAGATGTGATATCTCAGAGTTCCCTGGTAAAGGGTCTGGGGTGAAGATTCTGTCCAGAAGCCCAAATGGAAGCAGATGGCAACCTGTGGGGCAACCTGCGGGGTCATCCTAGGTGACCTGTGTCTTGAGGTGACCCTTAACCCATGCATGACACTGTTCAACATTAGCCATCAAGCAAGAAGGTGACTTAGGATATGTACCCAATATCTAAGCTAAAGCCTACCAAACATCTGTAATCAATAAAGTTAGGCCCATTTTCAATTCCAGAACATTGTGTCAGTTTATTCTTATGTTTCATCTCCCCTTCCTAGCTCCCCAGGGCTCACTGTGGGTGGGCTTGCCATTTCACTTTCCATGATTTCATCTGGTAAAATATCAGGTGACACTGAGTGATCACTATTATTCTAATAGTGTCAAACTTTGCAAGCCTATCAGTAATAGTAGTTGCTGCTAGTTCACTTGGCTGCACATTTCAAAATTTGATTCTGTTTACGGACAACAATATCCAGCACTTTTCTCCACCCCCACCCCCAAACTGGCTGCAGTTATGTTCACACTGATGCCTTGTTCTAAGGCAGCAGTATTCTGTTACCACATATGAGACCAAGGTTGGCACACTACGCAAAACAGAAGTACCTTAAACTGGAAGAAAGACTAAAATGCACCTTCTTTCTTCATAGAGGGCCAGAACAAACAACAAATTCCAGAACACTTCCATTTGCCTGATAAGGATTCAGAAAACAGCATCCCTACCTTCCATGCCTGTCCTGTCTCCAATAACCTGGAAGGCTACACAAGTGTAATGTTCGAATCAAGCAAACAGGGCATAATGAGGATTTGACTCAAGATGGCAGACTGAAGCATTCCAAGCTGCTTTGATTTGAATGCTTCTGAAGGTACCCACTCAGTTTGGCGTGATGGTTTTCAAGCGTGAGGAGCGAAGCAGATTTTGTATGAACAGGCCCACAGTCAAGATTTTGGCTGAACAGGACAACGTGTAAAATCATTTTACCGGAATACAATGTTCCTCAAAAGGTTTTTCAATAATCTGATATAATAAAGTAATGCACACATTAGTAATCAGGAAGGTGCTGAGGACAATGTCTTTCATCATTAGATAATCATACCTTTCGGGAACTGAAAGTACTTGATTATGTTCCATGCTTTATGCATCAGGAATTTAATTCTTTCTTGAAAACCATACCTGCGTCTCTATCTTTTGCTTAATTAATAATACAATTATAAGATTATTTCCACATACACTTTACAAGAGGCTAATACCTATATAGATTAAAAATAAATAGATGAAATGAACACATTTTACTGTTTAATTATATTCCTATGTATATCACTAGGAAATGCCTTTTGTATTTTCCGCCATGGGTATGCAAGTTAGTGCGGAAGTGTATAATAATATCATATCTGCAGCACTGTGAAAAGGACAATACAGTGCACATGGGTTTCTCAGTGGTATTTTTATTCAGTAATGAAGTGCAGTTTTTTTAGAACCGGCATGCCAATAGAAATTCTCAACATTTTTATCCCTCTCAAATTTAAAGCAGTCTTATTGTTTGGCCATGGGGTAGTTTCTTACACTTACCAATTAAACTAAAGTGATGGGATACTGAATGTGAACCTAGGAGGTTAGAATTTAAGTCCCACTTCTGTCATAGGCCGTGATCCAAATTGCTACTTTAGGCAAGTCACGTGGAAACCACAGTTGTTGGATGTGTCTTTAATTTTAACAATGTTTTCTCATTCCACATCACTTTTGAAACCTTTCTAGAATAATCATTACATCTCCTATGAACCTGCTTTCATGGAATAACTTGCTCCCCACCACAAAAGTCTCTTAACTGAATAGCATATTAGCACCGCAGGAGGGACTTTTGCAGTCACATACCAAAGAAAGACCAGAACAAATCACAGATCTGCCAAAATAAAACAGGAACAGTGAGTGGAGTTTTATATCAAAATGCATGAATACATGGTAAATAGAAAACATGGCAGCTTTTTATAGAAATACAAACAAGGAAGAAATCTCAGTGAAGCCTCTTCTAGTTAAGGGCTAACAGGAAAACAAAAGATAGGAGTAAGAGATTCAAGAGGTCTGCTCTTGTGCCAGTGCCTTACTTATTATTAGGGATGAAGAAGAAATTTGACTCAGTTCACACTGAACGGTGAATTTGCAGTTTTTCTAAAACCAAAAACAGAACTCTCCTACAAAATTTGTACTTCTCTGAATTTTGCAATGCAGTTCTCCAGCCAAGTATTATGCACACGAAATGCTATATTGGTGAAAATGACATACGAAGATGCATATGTTAGACAAAAATATATACATACAAACTATATACAAAATATATGCATACAAACATCTATATTAGAAAAAAATGCTGAAATGCTGATGAAATTTCAGGAGCACTTAAAATTCAAACTGATTTGGAAATGTGGAAAACTGAATTTAAGACTGGAAAAAGGAGAAACTGGGAGAAACCCAAATTATCTATTTGCCCATCCCTACTTGATACTTAAAGTGGCTACATGCTATGGAGCATTCAGCTTTGTGATAAGCACTCTCAGTAAAAGGGTGCTGCTGCGGTTTACAAAACTCCATGTGGAAAGAAGAGTGGGGGAGAATCAGACATGGCCTTTTGTATCATTGTGTCTTAATGTTTGTTTTGTATCTAATCTAGCTAGACTGTCTAGCTGCTGTACCCTAGGCACTGGGTCATTGTGGGTTCAGATGAAGAAAATAATCTGGCTGTGCTTCTTCCTAAGGGCATGCTTGTTCACTGTGAATAGAAAGGGCTATAGAGAGGGCATAATGTTATACCATCATTGCTGTGGTGTCTTCCATGCATAATTAGATGAGGGCATCATTGGTGATCAACATCATGAGTGACGGGTAACACTGGAGTTGCTAGGGATTCTGTGCATCTCTCAATGTTGTGTTGCACACTTCATCGGCTACCTTTGTACTATTTATTTTGTCGCTTAGGCTGCATAGGAGTGTGATAGTGCTATCCTCACATTAGCCCAGGTGTTGTAGTGGCCAAGGAGTACAGCAGATCCATGAAACCAGCCTGTGTGTCAAATAGTATTTTAGATGAAGACTACTAAACTTTTTTCAGAATCTGAACAGGACTGCGGCCTTCTGAGCTAAACACTGTCACTTGAAGAGCCCACCACTGGTGTATCACAGCTGAGTGACATGTGAGGAAAGAGGGAAGGTGGCCATTGAAGAAGAAATATCCACTTCATCCCCATTCAAATGCTGAGCTTAAGAGTTCCAGTGTAATATCACTAGCCCATTAGCTCATGGTTGCATATGTTATACTTTGTCCCAGTGTAGGCCTGAAGACAACTCTAATTCAGGGGATACACTAGTCATTCCACTTGAGGGACAGTCTGCTCCATCTGATGGACACCTTTACAGGACATTTGCTTCCTCTTTTATATATCTGTTAAAATGCAAATGAATTAGCTTTCTTAAAATATGCAGACTGTTATTTTGACTCTGTGCAGCTCTTAAAATACTAACTGTACAAATTGCAAAAAGGACTTCACAATTGTATCAGCTCCTTTCCCTGGGGACTAGTGTGATGACCTAGAGAAGAGACAGATGAAAATAAAATGTGACATCTTGCATGGTAAATATTTGAAAATTGATGGGGTTATATTTAGCCCAAGGATAGGTACTACTGCAAGTATTATCACCAATCCCTAGTTTATGCAAGCAGAAAACACCACCAGGGGGGATGTTAGAATGGATCTATACAATGAAAACTAGGGCACAAGAGATGTAGCCAGACTGTGCTGATTCAGCACATATCCGGCGCAGCTAATATGTCTTAGTGTATTTGTGTATGAAATGTACAGCAAACATGGAATGAAGGGGATCTGGGCTTCCGAGGGCACATTCATAGAAACATAAAAATGATGATTTCACTTGAAAGAAAAATCACCTCTAATTATCTGTATCTAAAGGACAGACCCAAAGGAAAACATGCCACTTGAATTGTGTATATAGGACACAATATGCAGTTGAATTAGATTTTTATTTTGCAAAATTCTTATTCTTGTCTCAGCCCAAACCACTTTAAACTGGCAAAGCAATACTTAAGGGTCAGTATTATCTCAACATCACTATTTGTTTTCTTTTGCCCTTTTTAACCCTTTGCCTTTTACACACTTCTTATTCTTCTGACAAGCAGCCTTATCTCCCATCTCCACAACCACACAAAAGTAATGGGTACTTTTGTCCCTGCAGGAATTGACATGTGAGATCAAAGCAGGCAGGAAAGATAAAGTACAGGAGACTTCAGCAGTGATCCAAATATTTCATATGCACTTTTGATAACAGCTTGGAACCACAGGAATAAATTTGCCTTACTTGCCTAAGGCAGCCAGATGATTTGGCTATGTGTGCCATCACATTCCTTATGCCAACTTAGATGGCCAGACTCTTCAGAGTCACTTCACAAATTTCATGTTACTGGCGTGCTATTCAATTTGGGGAGGGGTAGTGTTTATCTTCAAATGTTAAACACAAATTGGACAAATGGATTTAGTATTTTAAATCTTGCATGTACACAAATCAGAGGCTCTGGCTTCCTGTTGAGTGTGACCTTGTTGGCAGATATAGGTCCATTCCTAAGTAATTGCAGCTTTGTGCAGATACAAGACTTGAAAAGCACATAACAGTGAATTAGGAAGTGAGAAAGGGTGTCATTCTTCCACCATTCAGTTCTATGTACTGTTAATGGGGAGGCAAAGGGGGTCAACCTCACCATCTCATCATGAAGGGAGTGGGATCAAGGGCTTCACCAACACTACAGAAGCCCTCAAGTGCACCACTGCACCCATGGGTGCCACAGCAATCCAGGAGTTAAAGATATAATAAATCTAATTTTTAGTTCTATTTTCAGTTGCAAGAAGGATCTTGGTATATGGCAGGCACCCCAAACTCCAGATGTTTTGGGACTACAATTCCCATCATCCCTGACCACTGGTCCTGTTAGCTAGGGATGATGGGACTGTAGTCTCAAAACATCTGGAGGGTCGAGTTTGGGGATGCCTGGTATATGGGGAAGTTAGTTGTTAGAAAATGTAACTAGATGAATATTTACACTCCAGCATTGTTCTCTGAATCTGGAGCAGCTTAGCTGGAGCCGAGTGACACAGAGCACCATCCCAGGTTGGTCTAACATTGGGTTTCCCAGGGTTTCAGCCCTCATATTTATACTATTGCCTTACACCAATTAGTGCATTACTCACAACCACCTGAGTATGCATTATTGGGCCTAACATTGCTTAAGTATTCCTGCGGGAAAGGGAGTTCTACTGTAGATGGCTCTGAACTAAAAGCAACAGTGTGAGCCAAACTCTAGACATCTATGAAAGGTAACTAGTCAGCTAGTTTCAGCCCTTGATCCTCACAGTTAGTGTATTGCAAGCCCAGGCACAGTTAGCCTGCGAAGGTCGGGGTGACCCATGGAAAGAAGGTATAAAGACATTACAAACCAAATTGGGATTACAGAGGCTACAACTTTATTGATTACAGATACAATCTGGTCTCAGTTTAGGCACTGGGTGTCTATCCTGAATCAACCAACTCGATCTGCTGGCTGTTTGTTTCATCAGGAGTGATGAAATAAACCCACAGCAATGTCAGATAACCTGCTAGCCTGCTCACCTCCGAGTGGGGTGCATCACAGCATTAAGGGAGGAAGGCTGAGATGTTCAGTGTCAACTGAGCTGCTCAGTACCAGCACAGCCTGCTTTTATGTCCAGTTGCTGGACCTGACTGAAGCCAGGGACCACTCCCTTGCTTGGCTTTGATAGGCCAGTTTGAATTTGCAATTTGCAGGGTGAGTCCCAACCTAGCGGCCAACAGAGAAGCCGATGTCATCCGTCAGCTACAGTATGTGCGAAACTGATCCTCAGCGGCCACACTGGGCTGCGATTTCTGCTCCTAATTATCCAGTAAGTGGTCTTTGGTTCTCATACTTTACCAGCCATGTAACATTCTGCTATATTCTACTGAATAAATGCTGACATGCTGAGGTTCATATTAGCTTATATGACCATAGGTTACAGTTGTAAAGCAATGCTAGGACCAGGCCTGTTGGGCCATATCCCAAGGCACCAAGGGGAATTTTGATGGCATCACACACTGTCTCCTTGTCACACAAAGATATTTCACAATTTGACACGACAGCAGAAGGCATTTAGGCAGCCACCTGTCAGGTGCACTCTAGCTGCATCCTGCACTGAGCAGGGGGCTTAACTAGGTGACCTCCAAGCTACCTTTCTAATCTTTGATCCCATACTTGGACCATGAGGCTATCTACACAACTCAAAAAGCTGACACCTAATCAGTCAGACTTCTTGTATTTCTGTGACAAATGAAAGCAGTCATAAAAACAGGGCAACTGCACAATAAAATGTGGCAAACCCAGAAATTATTGTAAACTTCCACCCACTCCTGATTGTGCAGACACCATAAATTGCCTGATGGTCAGCAAATGATAGATTCCACAAATTACCTGAGAGCATTCTGGTACTTAGGTGGATTTTCAAGAGTACAAATGTACCTTAAGAGACAAATCAATCTTCAGCGAGTTCTGCAAACACAAGCTACACTTACTTTATCCATTAATGTATGCTGAAGAACTCCGAGCACACTATGGATCAGGCAAGCAACCCAACACATCCTGGGGCCCAAGAGGCATTTGTGTTCCAGGCTAAAGAAATGCTACTAATCTCTTGACTGATTAAACTGAAGTAGAGCAGTCTTATAACTGGAAAATTCCTAGCAGAAAACTTTTACCCCCTTGATTCAATGTAATAAGCATGTGCCTGAAAAAAGGGGAAAGGCAGATTTTCCCCTTGGGGACAATATATATTTAATATGCAGTTAGGGCATATAGGTGAGCAGGAAAAATTCATGGGTATTAGCAAAAGGTGCTTCCGATCATGTATAATTGTATGTAAAGATCTCAGGTCAATCATCAACAAGGTGAAATTAAGTCATTTGATATTTAGAAAAGCTTACACGCTGTTGCTTACATTGGCCTTTCCTTATTACTGATGATTACTTTTTATTAGACATACAGCAACTATCCCCACATGCATTTATTTTATTTTCGGCAGATGTATGGGGGAGAAATATTTATAACAATATATTGAGGAGGGGAGAGGTAAAGTTACATGGATTAACTCAGTGCTGCTTGTTTGGAAAACAGGCTGAAGCTGTGCTAAAAGCAGTTGCAGGGTTTTAAAAATGCATATTGATTATAGAGGACAGTCTTCTTGGAAAATTGAAAGAAGTGTGGTGGCTTTTTTTGTGAAGCTGCTGTCTTTAAAGACTGACATAGATAAATCTGTATTAATCAAAGCGCAGCCTTTTGAAATGGTGGGGCCCCTCCAAGGAAAGCTGTTTCTTTCTGATTTCCTACTATGCTCTATTTACACTGCCATATCCTACATAAGAGCACACAGAGAAAATAACTCAAAGTAAAGACACAGAGGAACAAAGAAAGTAAAGACACAATGGTCTCTGTCTCCATGACTTTAAACAGGATAGGAAAGCTGGGGGCTACTAGATGTTGTTGGAACCAGAAGCCCCCAGCATCCCTGACCATTTGTCCATGCTGACTGAGACTGGTGTGTGTTGGAGATCAACCATATCTGGGAAGGCCGCAATTTCCCCACCCCAACTTAAACTAAAGCATTGTGAATGAGTCATGGACTTACATACCATCACAATTTCTACATTTTGGTTTGGAGAGCAAGCACTAGTTGGGAGAGTGCTGTGTTTCTCACAACAGGAGTATGCAAACTGACGTTTTGATACAGGAAACTGTATGAAAAACCACAGGTTTATGATCTCAGAAAAAAATCCACTGATGGAAAAAGCAGCATTTTGAGCTGAAATTTTACTACAACACTTGGAATACCAGCCCCAAACTGTTTAGTACTTAGTCATACAAAATCCATGCTTCCGTTCAGTGGCAGCGGGAGGGTGGAGGAAGAGGAGAAAGACTTTCCCCATCACCAGTCGTGGCAATGACAAGGAGATCTTCAGACTGGGGTGAGCTATGAAAGAAGGGGGAAGTTTTGGGCAAACCATGGGAGAGGAGTTTTGGGACAACTGTGAGGGGATGAAGACTGGCAACAGGGTCAGAATTTTGGTGGATAGGCTGGGGTGGAGAAGTTGAAGGAACTATAAGGGGATGGGGAGTCAAAGGATCTGCAAGGAGGCAGTGAAGGCAGGGGTGTTGCATCCTGTTTTTCCACCTTAGGTCTGCCTCCTGCCCCATCTCACAGCCTCACCCCACCCACCACTTCCACCACCAGAACACGCCGGCTGTCGCAGAACTCAGTGGGAGCTGGAGCATTCCGCAAAGTGTTGCCACTCAGCGTCTCCATCTGAGGGTGGGGAAGACAAGGGGAACCACCACCCAACAAAACACCTCCCTCTCACTGCTGCCAGCAGAAGCTAGGAGGTTGGAGCACCGCCTCTTGCACTTCCTCAGCATGAAGCAGGCACTTCACCCCACCTCACAGGCTGTCTGTGTGAGGGGCTGGGTGGCTGGGAGAGGTGTAAAGGGGGTGGTGGCAAGGGGAGTCAGCGGGATGGTGAGCAATGCAAGCAATGGCAGCAGCCCATAGTGTGTGTGTGAGAGAGAGAGAGAGAGAAGGGGGAGAGAGAGAGAGAGAGAAAGAGAGAGAGAGAGAATGAGAGAGAGAGAGAGAGAGAGAGAGAGAGAGAGAGAGAGAGAGAGAATGATATGTATGTAAATTTCAAGGAATGTTACCGTTACACCAAAGTAATGCAAGACAATTACACTGTTTATACCATACCCCATGGAGATGGAAATATATCTGGTAGTCATTTTTAAAGGAAGTTATTAAAAAGAATAGAGGCTATAATAAATATTTGATCCTTCTGTGCTATTTTTGGCTTATTTGAAAGATTAGGAAATGGGTGACAACTGGTTTTTAGTTTACTAGCAGATACAAATGTGTTGATCTCCAAACCAACAGAAGACATAAAGCTGCAGTGTTTTTTGTTTGCTTGTTTAGATAAGATATAGGTACTGCGTAGGTGGGGACGTGGGTGGCGCTGTGGGTAAAACCTCAGTGCCTAGGACTTGCTGATCGCAAGGTCAGCGGTTCGAATCCCCGCGGCGGGGTGAGCTCCCGTCGTTCGGTCCCAGCTCCTGCCCACCTAGCAGTTCGAAAGCACCCCTAAGTGCAAGTAGATAAATAGGTACCGCTTTATAGCGGGAAGGTAAACGGCGTTTCTGTGTGCGGCACTGGTGCTGGCTCGCCAGTTGCAGCTTCGTCACGCTGGCCATGTGACCCGGAAGTGTCTTCAGACGGTGCCGGCTCCCGGCCTCTTGAGCGAGATGAGCGCGCAACCCTAGAGTCGGTCACGACTGGCCCGTACAGGCAGGGGTACCTTTACCTTTACTGCGTAGGTGACAAACCTGACTTGTTAAATTTAAGGATGTTGATGCCATTTGTAAAGGCCATAATTCTATGAGGGGAAAATCACTCTAAAATTGCTCTGAAGTGGACCAGTGCAGCTTCCTTTGTGTAAGGAATTCATAATGTTCCTCTCACACATTTTCAGTGTGTCATAAACAGGAAGCATGAAGAGAAAATTAAAATTAAAATCAATCTCACAATTATATGATAACAGTGTACACCTATGCAAGCCTACTGAGCATGGTGAAATGTGATCCTGAACAAACAGGCAATGCTTTATATGGCATGGAAAGTGAAACTAGAACTAGAACTGAAGAACATCTAAATTTGTGAATTGTGAATTTGTGGTTGCTGTATAGTCATTGTTAGACAATAAAAGAGTTGCTGTTAATCTACTGCAGATTCTGACATTCATTAACCACTTTGAAGTAAGCCCCATTGAGTTCAATCATACATACTTTCAGAAAAGTGTATATAGGACTGCAGCCTAAATGGCAAATTTGCTTTTGGAAGGTCATTAGAGGTGATAAGGCAGGTTACAGAGCTTTAAGCAAATCACTTGATGTACTTTCTAAATGCAATCAAATTAATTATAGATGCAAGAGGCCATATCTTCTTCAAATTCATTGTTCGAACTCATTTGCTGCATTTCTGCCATCCTTCAATCATTCATGATGATTTAAGATATGCCAGCTCTAAATACTGTATGTAAATTCTCATAGATGTGGCATCATAGAATCATAGAATCATAGAGTAGGAAGAGACCACAAGGGCCATCGAGTCCAACCCCCTGCCAAGCAGGAAACACCATCAGAGCACTCCTGACATATGGTTGTCAAGCCTCTGCTTAAAGACCTCCAAAGAAGGAGACTCCACCACACTCCTTGGCAGCAAATTCCACTGTCGAACAGCTCTTACTGTCAGGAAGTTCTTCCTAATGTTTAGGTGGAATCTTCTTTCTTGTAGTTTGGAACCATTGCTCCGTGTCCGCTTCTCTGGAGCAGCAGAAAACAACCTTTCTCCCTCCTCTATGTGACATCCTTTTATATATTTGAACATGGCTATCATATCACCCCTTAACCTCCTCTTCTCCAGGCTAAACATGCTCAGCTCCCTTAGCCGTTCCTCATAAGGCATCGTTTCCAGGCCTTTGACCATTTTGGTTGCCCTCCTCTGGACACGTTCCAGTTTGTCAGTGTCCTTCTTGAACTGTGGTGCCCAGAACTGGACACAGTACTCCAGGTGAGGTCTGACCAGAGCAGAATACAGTGGCACTATTACTTCCCTTGATCTAGATGCTATACTCCTATTGATGCAGCCCAGAATTGCATTGGCAATCAAGAATTGCATCAAGCAACCATTGGTAAGATTCACTGTACCTTTTTAGGCTTAAGTGTATAATTACTGCACACAGAAAATATGCTATGAGCTACCTTTGCATGTCCATGAAGAATAAATCACATTATGTTTTATAATATTTGTCACACAGAGAGTTATTTGCCCAAAATGACTTTAACTGCTTTTTTAAAAGTATTTTGCTACTAATGCTATGAAAAGGGTGATTACTTTAAAACATATTCAAATGATTGCTTAGCTGTCACTCTTAGGAGTTGCTGATATTCCTATTCAGTCATCCTTTCTTACCATGAAAGAGATACATCTGCATTTCTGAAAAGGATGTAGAATAAGCTAATGAGAAAACTCATGCAAATTGCAAGCCAATCAATGTGGTTCTAATTCCCAGCAAATGGCAAGGTACATTTAAGAGATTTGGAGAAAAAGAAAGCATCTTAGTCATGAACCATGAATTCCTCATAGCACTTTTGACACTTGTTGAAATTTATAGTCAACAAGGTGATTCAGCAAGCTGCAAGCTCTCAGGCTAACTTTTAAATACTGCTATGCTCCAGTAGCTAGATTTCTTTTCCATTATCAAGGGCTGAGTTGAAGATGCTAGTATTGAGGAGCCAGGTTTCAGATGGTGACATCTCAGACATCAGAGTAATTTCACCAGTGAAGCAGATAAAGGAACTGAAGAACTGTCATTGATTGTTGTAGTGCTATCCCAAATATTAGTGTGAAAAATTGACAACACCAGGGACAGTCAAGTGAGGAATATGCTCAGTGCCGTAATTGCTGCAGCTTGTTCGTCATCATTATTTAGCCAGTGTTAGCCTTAACTCAGTGTGAAGGAGTCAATCTATATCAGAATTTAAATATGAGCTTAGATTAGGATGGATGTTTTCCATCCTATAGACTCAATAAAATATAAGCACGATAAAATATATAGGCAAATCCCTTCTCCAAAGACTGACTTTACTCCACACTGAAGCAACCATACATGCGTGCGTGCGTGCGTGCACACACACACACAGTGTTATACATGACAACCAGACACAGCGCTCAGTGCTGCCCTTCTCCAAGCCCCAACAATAATTATGTTCATGAACACTCACAGAACACAGACAAAACCTGAGCCTCCCATTTCCACTGCCCCAAAAGGTCCCATTGAACAGAACAGGACCATTTTGCAATGGAATCCATAGAGATAGACACAGCCCCTCCCAGATACATTTATTATGTCCCAAGCATTTCTCTATCAACTGCCCCATCTGCTATCTGCAGGAGGGGTGTCTGTGTGTGTGTGTGTGTGTGTGTGTGTGTAATGAATAGACTGAAATAAGCATCCAGTGGCCCACAAAGCATGTGTGGTAGGCTGCATCTAGCTTGCTACAGACCTAGTACAGAAAATTTCCATGTCAGCTGGGAGAAATGAATAGGAAAATATTTTTTTATTTCACTAACTCCCCCTCAAAGAATGAGATAAGAAGAGAGCAGAATGAATAAGACATCCAGTTGCCTTTTCAGGAAGAAACAAAAAGCAGAGGTTTGTTAAAGTTGAGTATGTTAGTGGTTATTGCATACTACAACTCTCCAGGTAAAAATAATTTGAATAAAAAAATTGCACATCAAAGATGTGTTGACAATTCTGCAGTGGAATATTAATATATACTCATGCTGAAGTTCAATAAATGAATGTTTCTTTTCATTCAGGTCTATTCAGAACTAACAAAGTGAGGAAATTAACTCACTGGATACATTTCTTCAAGATCTACAAATACTCTGTTAAAACCAGGAGAAGTCAGAGGTGGCAGGGATGGAGAAGCAGAAAACTCCACATGTAAAAAAGGCCAGTCCACAATTACTTGCCCTTATTCGATTTACTTGTCCTAAGCTGGTTCATTTGACCCTGGGAACTGTTTGATTTCGTCCCCATTGCTTTAGTGGACACATTCTGTATATTAACTGAACCCCACACTGTGTATTCAAGCATTTTAATTGCTTTTCCCCTTGGGGATTAGAGCATACACTGCAACCTTTAAGAAATCATGTTAGGAGTCAATGCCCTCAATTTTGACGGATTCAGTGGTGATTATGAAATAGGGTGACATTTCATTAACAACTCTTAAACCATCGACCTTGACAGTGCAGTCTGGGGACAAATGTAGCTAATTTAATTGTGTAAGAATGATTTAAATTCACTTCAGTTCAATCATATTATCAAGAGAAGGTAGGCAGGACTAATTTGCTACAAAATTGTAGGAAGGTCCAATACCATACAAAAGATTTCAGTGTGTACATAACTTTGCTATCTTTTTAAATCAACTGTAGACCATATCACCCACTTAGGTACTTAACAAGTTATTAATATTATTGTGCTGTTGTTACTGATAATGAGAACTCTGCAAAAAAAATTAAACTTTAAGAAACAGTGGCCAAACAATGGTGGGCAAAAATCCTCATTCAGCAGAGCAAATACCTTGAGCGTACACAGCCACAGGCTCAATGGATTGGACCAAAAGACAGACAAGCAAAAATCCACTGGTACAATGGGGGCTTCCATACCTCCTTCCCCCCATTAGAGCCCACTATGCACACCTACAAGCTGCTTCTGAGGGTCAAAAGACCCTACAGAGCACTGTGTGATAGAGCATGGTTGGTGGCTGCAACAGGAGAAAATAGCAGGGCAGACTTAGGCAAGCAAAAGTGCATTTCTGCAATTATCTGGGTCCAAGTCATTTTCCATCATGGAACTTTTAACTCCCACACATTTTAGTGAGGCGGCTGCCTATATACATTTATTCATTCATCAAATGTATAGGCTGCCTTTCCTTAAGCAGTAATCACAGGACAGTTCCCCATATAATTTCTAAAAACATGATGTTGAAAAACAACAACTACACAATGCCAATGAGATAAAATCCAACAGAAACTACAACCAATCAATGTGAAGACCTTAAGCCACAGTTAGAACCAAAACAACAACTCAAATCCTTCCAAAAGCCTGAGAGAAAACGTGTTTAAACCAGGTATCAGAAACTTAGTAAAGTTGTGGCAATCTGCACCCCCAGGAGGAATGAATGCCACAGGCAGCATGCTACTATAGAGAAGGGCCCACCCTGTATCACATAGCAAGCCACGGTCAGTGCTGGAGAGTGAACAATATTAGCAATATTAGGGCCTGGGCTGATCTATAGAGGAAAAAGTGTATTTTGTAACATGTCATGCAGTTTTATGGTGCTTAAGTATCGTTATTTTTTAAAAGGTATTTCAGTTTATATATTTACAGGAAATTGCACAGTAGCTCATACTGCAAAATATTGTTATTAATACAAAAGATTGCATGATCTGACATGGGAATACAGAAGGAGACACCATAGCACATCTTCAAGAAATCCTTCCTTAAAAGAATTTTTTTTAAAAAATAGAGTGAAAACTCATAGATTATCCAAGCAGTGCGCTGAAGAATAAAATACTGTAACATAATCACACCCAAAATGTTGGTGTATATGTACATGTTCTAACAATAGATCACTATTGCATCTTTTTTATGAAATCTAGTGAGATTAGATCAGTGACCCTGATCACCGCACAATTAGTATTTTATTTGCTATCTGATAGATGGTGAGAACAAGCTCAAACCCCAGTTCTATTACTCACACAAGCAAAAATAAAGTGCATGGTCATTCTTTATGAAAGGGAAAATGGCTAGTCATGTTTTAATCAAGCCCTTTGTGCTGTATAAAGTGGTCATTGTGCGATATATTCTCTATAGATTTCAAATGCACAGCGGGACGTTGTTAAAAAGAAGTCACCTTGATTTATTTCCAATATGTTATTGTTTTAGTGAAATTGGTTCTAAGATATGTTCAAAGGGAATAATAAATTATGTATTTTGGACACAGCAAATCACCAAAGGAATGTAAACTTTGTGTGGGAGGACTTTAATGAATGAACTAAGCTTTGATTTTTCACCTGTGAACTAATAGATCAAGACCAAACTGAAATACAACACCAAATAAATATGAAATATAATAATAAAGCAAGTAGAAATTGGAAGATTGGTATCCTGGGAGATTTTCAGGCAATTCTCTTAGCTTTAACTGTATAAAAAAACAAAATAGGGTTTGGTGGTGATTGTTTTCCAACTAAAAAACAATAGGCAGAAATAGCTGTAAAAATTAAATTGGAAATAGGTGTTTTTGTCACAGTCAACCATGGGACAAGTAATGTGGTCATACTGGAGCTGCTTTAACAGCTGTCAATAGTAATCATAATTTATTCCTGAATACATAAAAATGTAAGGCTGTTATTACATAGCCCCCATTGGAGGAGCTGCAGTGCCGCATCACAATATTGCATTACAATCACAGCATCAGAAGAAACGAGAAATTGACCAAGCAATCAGTAAAATGAGAGTCAGTTCTTATCAAGGCCTAAGACCTGATGTGAATTTTTTTTAAGAAACAAAACAACCCAGAAGTGAAGTTATTTGAGGTTGGTGAAGGGGGAGCAGACTGTGAATGTTGCCTGCATACTTTGGTGAGAAGATGGGGGGGGGTCTATCAGGATACATCATCTAATTAACATATATTTGCTTTCAAATCTTGTTGCTTTTATTTGTGTATGGTTGATGTCGGTTGCATACTGTTTTTCTGTACACTGTTTGGAAATTTTTTGATTAAGCACTTTATAAATTCTTCTGTGTAAAATAAAGAAATGGGTCACCTGAGTGGCCAGTTTGGATTGCTGCTTTTGTATATGAAGGTGTTATTCATTACAAGGAAATCCCATTGAATAATTGATGAAGAACAGATTTAGTAATTCATCTATGGGAAATAACACAGACTACTTTATTAATAAAGAGTTGTGGTGCTGACCAAGTGGTTTTAAGTACCTAGTCATTAAGAAATAAAACTCACCCTTAAGGATTCTATTTTTATAACGTCACTAGATATCACTGTAGTATCTGATTAGCTGACAGCACAGCACACTGCACCATCTGAGACAGGCCAACATTTCCTGCATCTGCCACCGCTTCCCTTTCCTCTTTCTTCTCTGCCTGTTGTCCTTACCACTGCCTCCTTCTCCTTCTGTTGCTGCCTCTCTCCCCCTGCTCCCACTTCTCCCTGACATCCCTGTTGCTGCCACCTCTCCTCTTCTCTGACCTGCAAATCACACCAGGGTAATCTGTGCCACACTCTGAGGAATGGGTATTTCCTCAAAGCAATGCACTGTGGATGAAATGGCCCTAGGGATCATCTGTGCCTCTTCTTCAGTTTAACTGCCGAATGGGCTTTGCCACCACCATAGCAAAGTGGCAGTGGCACAGGCAATCTCCTTTCTCAGAGTGAGTGTTGAAAAAACTCCAGCCCTTGAAACCCTTACTTCTATAGTTTCTATGCTTAAAGAAAGCTATGACTAAAATGAGCACCTTGATTTCACTACAAGGTAAGGGACCCCTGGATGGTTAAGTCCAGTCAAAGGCTGGGTGTGGCACTCATCTTGCTTTCAGGCCAAAGGAGCTGGTGTTTGTCCACAGACAGTTTTCCAGGTCATGTGGCCAGCATAACTAAACTGCTACTGGTGCACAGAGAACCGCGACGAGTGCCAGGGCGCGTGGAAATGCTGTTTACCTTCCTGGCACAGTGGTACCTATCTATCTACTTGCACTAGTATGCTTTTGAACTGCTAGGGTGGCAGAAGCTAGGACAGAGCAATGGGAGCTCACCCCGTCGCATGGATCGAACAGCCGACCTTCCGATCAGCAAGCCCAAGAGGCTCAGTGGTTTAGAGCACAGCGCCACACACATCCCTTGATATTGATTCCACAATATGTCTCCAGTTTTAAGTTTAACATCTGCATCTTTCCTTCTGTATGAAATAAACATATCATAGACCGAGACAGCCCTGAGGTAGTTTAGGATGATATCTGTATATGCATTTTACATCACTGATTATTATTTGAGGTTGAAAGATTGTTACAAACACCTCCTTTGTACATGTCTTGCAGACCAGCTTCATTCCACAAATGGAAGCTGGTAAGAGTTGGGTGGAGGAACACCTCTCCTCATCCACCACTATCCTGCCTCAGTCTGGTTCACAAGCTGGTTGGTTTGCACCTTAAGTCACCTTTAAGACCCTCAGGTGGTAGAAGAATGGAATGTGCACATGATGATACAAAAAATAAATAATGTAATGCAAATTTATGCAAAGAAAAGTAAGTCTGAGACTCCCCTTCTGAACCATCTACATTTTTCTTTACTTTGTGCTCCTTTTGTCAGCTTATTGATTCAATGTATCAGGGAAAAAACAACTTTCAGCTCAGTGGTGTGTATACATTTCTATACCCTTTTACTGGGTTTTGAAGGAAACCTATTCAACAAATTTATTTCCCCCTTCCCTGTGCAATTTTTAAAATGGAATTTTAGACATTGTTTTGGAACTGTAACTGCTGCTTTTGGGTTTCTTAATGACCCAATCCCGATCAGTGTTTATTAAAAATAGAAAAGTTTTTATTTTTAGCAAGAAAGAAACAGCTGGCATGTATCGAAAAGAACAGTTGTTTTCTTTGTCATTCCATCTCTCTCACTGCTCTGTTGCTGCAGCAAACTGACAGCTGCGGAAATGTAACTGGGCCAACCCTATTTTGGGGATATGCTGAACTCATAAATCCAGTCCTAATGAATCTGTCACTGGATTCGGAGATTCAATGGAAGCCGAGAAGCCTATTTAGGATACTACTTCTGCTGTTATAAAAGGGATGAATACTCCCAAATAATATTACTTTAGTTTACAGAGAAACAAGCACCCTGTCAGCACAGGTAAAATAGGCCAAAAAAATTGTGAAATGTCACAGCAGAATAATACATCCTTCCAAAGCTCAAATGGCTGTCTTTTAAGGGATTGTTTATTTTAACTGGGATGAAATAGGAGGACAATATTATAGAGTAATAACTGCAATAAAAGGGCAAAATCTGTACAGCTAAGGTTGCCGTGCTGTGCACACTTACTTAGAGTAAGTTCTACTGAGCATGATTAGTTTCAAGTAAACATATTTAAGACTTAACTGCACAGGTAGGATTCTTGAACAAAACAAAACTTAGCCAGACAATGATAAATAAGAAGCACTAAGTGACACAAACATTTGTTGAGCTTTTTGAGAGGCAAAGTTGTTGATCTCAAAATTTTTTGGAGTTTTTGAGCTTTTTTTTAAAAGGAAATTCACCCAAAAATCAACACTTCCAACATTGGTTGCCATACGCCCAGGTTTTTCCAGACATTTTACAAATTTTCGGAAATTCTGCCCAGACGCTATTTCTGATGGACAAATCCCGGATATATCCAGACATATGGCAGCCCTACACTATAGTGCTTTGCCCCATAAAGGGGAAGAAAGCATAAATCTGTATTTGCATATATTGTTTGCCATTTTTAATGTACACATGTTCTGCAGAAATGCCACACTGTAACAGTGTGGCCCCATTACTGCCATAACATGTAGCACATCGTCTGTCCTCAACCCAGGGGGCACCTCTGTACTAGAGATGCACATTCAAGAAGGAGGGAACTGCACTACACTGCTAGGACGTTGAACAGGAGCAATTCGGCTCCCATGCACACTGCAGAGCACAATTGTGACCAGTTTCAGCACAACTCACTCCAGAATTAGTATAATTTATAATTTGGACAAAGCAAGGTACTGAAGATATATGCATTCCACCGTAGACTTCTTTTTCTTTTTCTTTTTTTGCACAATGATCATATACAGTGATCATATACTTCCAAACTACATACAAGTAAGGCATAATATGCAGCTTCTCAAAGGAATGATCAGAATCCAGAAAAATACACTAATTTATAGCTTAAGTTAATTTAAAGTCTTTTTACCTAAATAATGTGTAGTTAGGTTAACTGCATATTCCATTCAATTTCTTCTTACCATCTGTCAATGACTTTGTTCTCTGTACAATTCTTATACCCTTTGGTAAACTTTTAATTTTGAATGACTTAATGCTTATCTCCGACTTAGCCATACCAATCCATTTTTCCTCACAGGTATTTATCTTCAAAGTCAGCATGGCAAATCCTTTCCCAATACTTTAGGTAGCCTTCTGACTTCAAAATATTGGGCACTGAAGTTTTGAGCTAAAGTTGACCTGTGGTTTTCTAATATGATTCTGTGACTGACACATTTACAGAGACAATTTGCCTCTAGAAAAACTAGGATGTCACTCAAAAATACCAGCGTTTTTTAAATTATCACCTTTTTCTGTTATAAAGTAAGGAGAATCATGGTAAGAATGCCTCACTATTGCCTTGAGTTACCGTATTTTTCGCACCATAGGACGCACTTTTTCCCTCCTAAAAAGCAAGGGAAAATTTGTGTGCGTCCTATGGAGCGAATGCAGGCTTTCGCTGAAGCCTGGAGAGTGAGAGGGGTCGGTGCGCACCGACCCCTCTCGCTCTCCAGGCTTCAGGAAGCCATCCGCTAGCCGTGGGAGACCCAGCTCTCCCACGGCTAGCGGAGCGCTGCATTAATCCCGAAGCTTGGGGCTTGCGGAGCTCAGCGCGCCCCAAGCTTCTGGGTGCCGGCAAGGTCTCCGCTAGCCGTCTAGACCTTGCCGGCACCCAGAAGCTTGGGGCGCGCTGAGCTCCGCACGCCCCAAGCTTCGGGATTAGCGCTCCGCTAGCAGTGTCTAGGCTGCGGATAGCAGCCTGCTTCCCAGAGCGTCGGGCGCCCTGAAAGCAGAGCGCCCAGCGCTTCGGGAACACATCCGCAGCGTGGGGAGCCTTGCAGGAGTTCCCCGCAAGGCTCCCCACGCTGCGGATAGCAGCCTGCTTCCCGGAGCGTCGGGCGCCCTGAAAGCAGAGCGCCCGGCGCTTCGGGAACACATCCGTTCGGTTTCCCTGACCTGCTTTTGGGGGGGAAATAAAGGGAAAAAAATTTTCCTTTATTTCTCCAAAAAAAAACTAGGTGCGCCCTATGGTCCGGTGCGTCCAATCGTGCGAAAAATACGGTATATTACATTGTATAGCACTTCTAGCACTCAAAAGAGTTGAGTTTCTATTTACTCAAGTAGAGTAATTTTGTCACACCACGCTTCTTATAGATAAGTAGCTCCGTACCTAAAGACACTCTTGAGTCACTTGTATTGCTTGTGTTACCCAGAATGTTTGAGATTACCCATAAAAAATGTTTTAATTATATTGTTTGTTTTTCACATTGTATACCACTCGGAGATTTTTAAAATCTTAAGCAGTTTATAAATGTGTTTAACTCAATAAATAAATAAAATGGAGCAAAAGGAGCTCAGACCTTAAAGCAATATGAAATATTTGCATGAAACAACAGCTTTTAGCAGGAGAGCCCTATTTTATATTAAAAAAAAATAATTTCCTACTTCCCCTCCCCTCAAAAAACAGCCAAAGCAGCATACAACAGTACAATACACATGTACTGAAAAAACAAAATCCACAAAATACATTAAACCAACAAGAAATGCCAAGATTACAAAAGCTGAAAAGCCACACTAAAGTAAAACCAAAATCTCCAAACAAATCCTAACTCACGTCTATCTGCCTTTGACCAATTTCACTCACCCTTGACTGTTACTTGATGGCTGCAGCTTCATGTGGTGAACTGAAGGTGTGAATGTGTCATTGTGCTCTAAGTAGATCCTTCATCTCCTCAGACACAATGGAGTCAGTTCACACAGTCAGCTGTGTCGATATCCTGCTTAATCAAATGAGGTACATGACAGTGCAAGTCAGTCCGCCTGTGGATCATTAAAAATATTACCTCCAGATCAGAGCTGTGAAGCATACGTTTCACTTAAGTAGCAAAACTGTCTAAAGCAGGTCCTGATTTAAATCAACTTGTCTAGTGATTAATGTAATAGATTGTTATATGGGTCAATGACACTTTACACAACTATGTATCACCATCAATAGAAAAATGTGTGGCCTTTAGCATTATTTTAGGGGAACAAAAATGGCTGAGATTGTTTATCGTCATTTTGTCATTCTGTCTGAAATCAGGCTGTGACGAAAAGGCTAAGAAAAATATAATCCATTGGGTTAAGGCTGTGCTACAGTTAATAATAATTTTTAGAGATGGGTTTTAGCAGTAATAAAAATGGAAACATGGGATTGGTGCCATAAAACCCGTCAAATAAATGCAAAAAGGACATAAACCTGAAAAAATAGCTTTCATATAAAACCTTCCAACAAGATAAAATGCAGCTTTTGGATTAAAAAAAAAGTCATATCTCCTGCAACTTCCATAAATAATTCACTGCTAGCTTGTAAACAATGGAGAAGCACAGTATGAATGCCAAAGAGGGTCTTTATATGTCATAAAGCCACTCAAAAGTGCACTTGCTGCAGCAAGGCTGGCTGTGAGCTTTGATGTGCAGGAAAAGAAACTGCTAAGCTGAGGTCATCACTTAGTAGAAAACAATTTCCCTCATACGGAGAAGCAGACTTACTGCTGTGCTTCTGACACAGACAGATTGGATTTAAGAAACAAGACTGCATAATATGGGCTTTCAGGGGGAAAGAAATCTTGTGCGCACCTTATGAATGACCTGAAGTAGGCACAAAATAAATGACTGCTTGGAATAGCTCCAGGAAATTGACATGACTTTGGGGCAGGGTTGCCGTGTGGCCTGTTTACACTTTTCATATGCAATTGGCATGATTTACCTCCCCTTCCTTTAACTAAACGTCTTCCACAGAGAGGCTCTCCTTCCTGCCACTCCATTTGTAAACTGCCATGCCAGTTTGGATTTTGGATTTCATATAATGGGCACAAAGATGATTTGCACACTGAAGTGGGTAAAAGAAGCCAGAGACCAAGAAAGAATCCAAGGACAAGCCTTGCAATGTTGCTGCTCAGATTTCTAAACTCCTGAGGCATATATGCACCACCACCCCACCCAGACATTAAACTGCCAACAGATGTAGTCAAGGCCACAAGCTTAGATGGGTATTAGGCAAATTCACAGAGGGAAAGTCTGCACTTGGTTTGCTATTCTGTCTGTGGCCACTAGTCACAATGGCTATTATGCAAACTACTAAATTCAAGCTATGAGTTTCCCTATTTTCCAGGGACAATCCCAGATTTACAGAAGCTGGCCTGGCCCAACCAGGGTTCCTTGACTGCAGGAAGACTATTCAGCCCATCACACTTATAATTCTGCTTCAAAACCCCCTGCTCATCATTGCATGGGTGCAATTTAAGAACACCTGACGAAGGCTTCTTTTGCTACCAAATTACATACGTAGAAGATACTTTGGTATTACATCCCACATGCTACCAGAACTGAAACAATAAGCTTTACAGTGAAAATTATGTATACAGAAGAGAGAGCATGGAGATTTAACAGAACCACATGACTTGACAGTGCTAATTTATGTAAATTTGGGGAAAACAGCAAAAGGTAGGTTAGGTCAATGCAGCTGTTTCTCTCGACTTCTTCAGAGCATTTTACATGGTTTTGAATTTGCATTTATTATTGCCTTTCTAACCACAAGCCTCTCCTGGGCTTGTGATTCATATTTTCAAGATGTCAAAAGAGCTTCCAAAGTAATTCTTGTCACAGCCAGCTTTAAGTGCAATTCAGAAGTCTGCCTCAGTCTTTTACAAGTTCAAGGCTGAGAAGCTGTAAAATGTCAGTCACCGAAACTACCTCTTCAAGAAGACAAAAATACAACTGCTAACATTAAACTTGTATTAAAGAGTGGAGGGTATTTTTTAAAAAGAAACCAAGACTAATTGCCAGCTTCTTGTGAACACTATGTAACTCAGTAAAAAGCTCAATTCTGATAATACGTACTTTAAAGTCCAATAAAATTATTTTTTTCCGGAGAGGGTAAAAGATAAACACAAGTTTTTATCCAATCCTATATCCACTTACCAGGAAGTAAACCCAACTGAACTCAATGGGACTTACATCAGAGTAGACATGCATAGCCTTGCACTATAAAACACAAATACTTCACTTTTACAGTCCTATACAAATTTACCTGAAAATTATTCATCTTATTTAAGTCATTGGAATTTATTTCTGGATATCAGCTATGGTGCAGCAAGACAGCATGTAAGGGGAAGTTCTCCCCTTTGCTTGCTGTGTTTGGAGAGACCTCATGAAGCCCTACCTGCAATAACAGGCAATGCAACTCTGCTTTCACATGGGAACTTCTGCCCCCAGTGATGACAAATGGACTCCATGAGGTTCTTCTATCCTTGCTTCCACAGTTAGGAAATGGAGCATCTTTCCACTTCTCCAGGTGGAGGGTGGATAAGGATCATGCCAGCTCTCCCTACTCCCACACAGGCAAGTTGCATGTGTACAGGCTTATGGTGCAATCAGGAACCCTGCAAAAGACAAGCTCCCCAATCACATAAGAAGAGTACATCTATAAATGTACTTACATAGACTCTGTTCAGAGCATCACCTGAACAGAGAGGTTGATGGCATGGGCAGTGGGCACAATCATGCTCCAATTTGGTGTACAGCAATATGTTACATGGATAAAGCTCCTGAATCAAGCCTAGCAAATTTAAGGACAGGGTGGTAAGGCAACAGTCTTCTTCCATTCAAGCTAAAATTAAGTCTAAATCTTTCCTGAACTTAAAATAGTTCTTCTTGCTCCAGCCAATATTAAGCAATTTTAAACTCTTTGGTTTCAGTGGGACTGCTAAATTTTCTGGAGACCTCAAAATTCAGCAGGGGGGGAAATGCAATCAAGGTGTTTATCAGCAGCACTGCTTTTAATATCACTACAACAAAGTTCAATATTAAAAACACCCAACAGAAAATATAAATGTGCATGTATATTTCATAATTAAAAACCCACTTTTAAAGCAGCTGAAAGTTTGAAAAGCTTCTGAATAATTTGGAGGCTTTGAAACGACTGCATTGCATATTAAAAACTATATCCTGGCATTATGTGCATGGCATACAATATATGCGCATGGCTATATAGTGAATGGTTGGGTTTGACTAAATGTCTGCATTGTTTACACCATATGTCCCATTTCTAACAATAGCGCTTCACATTCAACCTTTTCAAGTGTCAATTTTTATTTTTACCTCGTTATAACCCTGCATCTTCCATATGAGTTACCAACCTGCTTTCACTTACTTTGTACATTGTTGTTTTGTTGGTTTTATATTTCCGAAAACTCCAGTCGATAAAGGTTCTTTTTAAAGTAAAGGAAAACAGAAGTGTAGGAGGAAGCACCAGGAAAGATACATGTCAACACTGTTCCTTTCACTCTTTTGGACTGTGCCACCCATGCAATTCCCTAAATAAGAGAGCACACACTGTACCCAGACTTGACTTGCAGGTTTAAAAAGAGAGCAGCCAGAACTGGTAGAAAGTCTTTTGTAGGATTTTTAAGCACAGTGGCACAACACTTGCTTCCCTAAAATGCTACCTTTGCAGCACCAATGTTTGACTTTACAGCGGTGAGAAACCTCCAGTCCACGGGCAGAATGAGGCCCAGCAGGAGTCCTAATTTGGACCATGATACCATTGTCCCTGAGGGATGCGGATGGCGCTGTGGGTTAAACCACAGAGCCTAGAACTTGCTGATCACAAGGTCGGCGGTTCGAATCCCCGCAACGGGGTCAGCTCCCATTGCTCGGTCCCTGCTCCTGCCAACCTAGCAGTTTGAAAGCACATCAAAGTGCAAGTAGATAAATAGGTACCACTCTGGCGGAAAGGTAAACGGCATTTCTGTGCGCTGCTCTGGTTCGTGAGAAGTGGCTTAGACATGCTGGTCACATGACAGCTGTACAGCGGCTCCCTCGGCCAATAAAGCGAGATGAGCGCCACAACCCCAGAGTCGGTCATGACTGGACCTAATGGTCAGGGGTCCCTTTACCTTTACCTTACCATTGTCCCCACTTCATGCACACCCACACCTGGCATCATATATGATGACATATATACATGATGTCAGTTTGGGGACAGGTAAAGTCACAGCTGTGAAGGAATAATAGGGAGACTAAAAGTGCAGTCCCATTTGTTCTTTGGCAAGCACAGTTTGCATTCAACACCTTTCAAATTTGGCGCCAAACACAAGACCCAAGGGGATCGCTTCCACTCAGAAGCTGCCCATCAAAACTCCCAAGTGGAGCCGATCTCTGAAGAAAGCACAGATTGAAGACCTGTCAAGCTTGAAGGCTTGTCAAAGAGGTCAGACAGGGGTAGGGGAACTCAGGATCTAGCCGACTGGGTTGAAAAGATTACTGAAACCCATATCTGATTCTAGAGTGAGCCTCCAGCCCCATGACACACTTCAGCTATACCTTTGCCACCCTTATGGTTCAGCTTTTTTATTAACCATTCTATTTGTTTGTTTTTGTGAGATTCTTTCTAAACCACCAACTCATCAAAAACATGCAAGCAATGAATATACGAAGGGTGCATGCACAATCTGCAGGGTTTGTAAATATCCCAGGAAACCCAATAAGGTGGCCACCTATCCTATGTTATAGAGGGCAGTGCTGTTTCTGAAGAACAGTCAGGGGACATTCTTTCTCATGAAGGAGTCCTCTGTTTGAGTGTAAAATGTGGGGGGGGGGGATACTAAGTAAGGAGAGCAGGACCTTGAAGTTAACCATCAACAGTGAAGCACCTGGACAACAAACTGAGGAAATTATCATTTCTAAATTTACATCTATAGGTATGAAATTCTATATGCAAATTTTATTAAAATCTGTGTCCTTTTCGTTCTCTTTTTTGGGGTTTGCAGTAAATAAGTGGCTACCCAGACATGAAAGTTGGTGCATTTAAGTATTTCTACATGCCCACAAAAAACTGTGAACAATTACACCAGAGGAGGTATGGATAAAGGTGTGAATTCTTACTGAATTGTGTTTTAAAATTAGTTCCATAACAGATTTATAGCACAATCCTTTTCTCAGAGTTAAGTCTCGGAGTGTTCAGTGAGCCTTAGTAAGAGTGTACAGGACTGCAGCCTTAGCCTCCTGAACTGTAAACAATGGGGGGAATTAATGCTACCCACTGCAAAACCTCTGGCAAGAAATATCCTACCACTTTGCTTTTGGTTTAAGACCACAAACAATATGTGACAGCCTCTTGCTCCCCAGGATGTGTGCGCATTTCTACAAATTTAAAACAGACTGGACAGTTTTATGAACTTAACAGAAAACCTCAAGTTTAAAAGCCGCTGCTCCCTTCCTAGTGCAGCTATTTCTGCCCAACGTTCATTTCCTGAAAATGATTTCATTTATCCTCAGGGGGCAAAAAATCCCTGCCCACGTCGTACTAATTCATAGTGAGATATACCAGTCAACAGATAACCAAGCACAGCAGATGTCATTTAATAAATTCTAAGCACTCCCCTGCCACCTCTCCCTCATCACATTCGAGCAATCAGGAAAGAATTCAAGCACCACAGCATCCCCACTCATTCCCTCACTTAGTTTATATTTCTAGATTGCTTAGTCTTCATCCATGCATGCATCTTCCATAGAGGCGATCAAAGCAATAGTTGTGTGTGTGTATGCATATAATACACCTATCTGTGCATTGCTTCCACTGTTTCTGGATGGATGCTTCAGGACATATTCCTTTATATTTGTTCCCACATTTTTGGCTTCCATGCAGGCAGCGATGCATCACTCTGCCACTTGCACAAGTGATCCTCATGTATATATGTATAGACTCTAATAAATGGCACAGTCTGGCTGATGTTTCCATGAGAAACAGGGATCCTCCCCAAGGCTGATAATAACAAATTTCCCCCCGATAGAAATTTGTGCCACCCACTGACTGCTCAGATAACTTCCCCAAATTTATTAAAGTAAATAAGATTTATTTTAAAATCCATCCCAGAAATAAAAAGTCAGAAGCACACTCCCCTGCCCTGTGTCAAACTACTTGCTATATAAACAGCCTTTCTACATCACACCTGTTTTGCTTAGGGCTCTTTGTACCCCAGCTGCAAAGGATGATTTTGAGGGGACAACCGTTTGTTCTTGCTCCACAGCAGGGCTGGATTAGAACGCCTTCTGCTCCCTTCTGTCAATGGGACAAACTTCTCCAGTCAGAGACAGACAATTCCCCTCTAAAAGTAATAATAATAATAATAAATCTCAGTTGATTCTGATCCCAATTCTGAGCCACACTGTTGTGTCCCTAATGATGTCACTGGTCAGAGATGGATTTAGGGCAGGGTGACCAGTTCTGCTGCAATGGACACAGAGCATAGAGGGTGCTACAGGGCATTGCAACTGTGACATAGTGAACTGAGGAGAACAGAAGGTGAGAAGTGGGGGCTGCCAAATTTTGGGCTTGCACAGGGCACCACTGAAATTTGAAACATCAAAGTCTGCCCCTAAACTGGGAGCCTAATGGGCTCCAATTTGTTCCTGAAGTCCTTTGTGGTGAACTCCCAAACCTCCTCACTTGCTTTTATCCACTTCCTGAGCTTCCTATTCTGATGAAGCAAAATGAAGGGGAGCAAGTCTCTGACTGTGCTCTCCTTTCTGTATACTGACATGAGTCAGACACCATGAAGGAAGGCAGAGAAAGTGGTCTCCTTCACTTCTTCCATTCCATAGCTGCCATAGGTGGAGTAACAAAGGTGGAATCTACACACATATAAAAAACGTTCTGAAAATGCTTTTTAAAAAAAGTATGTTTAAAAATACATTGAATTTTCCATAAGGCTCACCATCGCCGTCTAGTGTAACATTGTATATTGTACTTAAAACACACATAAAACATTTTATTTGCAGCTGTACAGTACAGCTGAGTAAAGCATCTAAAATGTGGGGGAGAGGGGTCTGTAGCTGGACAGGTAAGTGGAAGGTAGAAAGAGAGGGGATGAATTAAAATCAGTGCCACGAAAGAACCTCCACTCTGACATCATGTAGGATTAACAGAGAGCCAGGGTACCATGTTTGCAGAGGTAAGACATAACAAACTTTAGTTTCCTGCTTGCAACTTCTAACCTCCCTGCACAGTGCCAACCACTGGTCCTTGTGCAAACACAGCTAACACCACAGTATCAACCCATGAAGATCAAGTTCACTTTCTCAACGGAACATGGCTCAGCCAGTTTATCCAGATGGTGTGGAAGATAAAAAATGAGTAAGACCTACAATGAGATTCACCAGACAGGGTTCATATTCCAGTCATTGCCTGCTTAGAGAGGCATTTTAATTCCTAAGTGGGAATGGCTGAATGGTTTAAAAAGAATAAAACTGGTGCTTGTTTTCACACTCTTGGGTCAGGTGGATATTTTAAACTTGCAAAGTAGGCTCGGGACAGGAGTTCTTCCCCTCTTACTCCTTGACACTGTGGCCTCACAGCGTCAGCAAAATAAAAGTTCCAGTCCTTTTAAACTTTCTTTAAGTTATTCAGTTACAAAATGAGTCATTTTGTTTGAGCATACGATTTAAAATGTGTAGTTTAAGATAACTCTTATTATTTATATTAACTCTTGGAAAAATGGACAAAACATACCTCCCTAAACTGGGGGGGGGGGGTGCTTCCTCTTCACACGTCTTTAGACTCCAGTTCCCATCAGTTCCAGTCTGCATGGCCAATAGTCAAGGATGCTGTAAGTTGTAGTCTGGAGGAGTCCTGAATGTGAATTTATAGTATTGGATAAAATAATGGGTGGATCTGACCTTGATCACAATAGACTGCTGCTATGTCCCTGTTCATTCCAAAAGGCATAATCCAGAGTTTTGCTATTGAAAGTATGGTGCATTTCTTTATATACGAATTCAAATGTGCAATAAGAAATGCTTCATAAGATTTTCCAGTATATATTTGGGTTTAATTTAGTTTAAAAGGAAGATATAATGGTTTAATATCTAGGGTGGCCTTAAACTAGCAAGCTTCATAACAAGGATTTACTCTTGCATTTATTCATCAGACAGATAATAAGTGCATCCTTTTCTCTTGTCAAGAGCATTCAGCACAGGAAAGGACATGGCATTATGGTAGATTATTTTACATTCATTTTAATAATGTAGTTTAAATAAAGATGTAAAACTCTTTATATAACACTGTCTGCATCCAGCCATCCCTGAAGGTTATCGAGCCAATTGCTATAGTTTCAAGGACAGTCTACTTAGTACCTTAAGAATTTTCATTGTTGTGCTCTAGTTCACATGTTTACTTTTTTGGATTCCCTCCAAGACTCTTTCAAACTAATATGGTTCAATGATTGCATGATTGATTGATTGATTGATTGATTGATTGATTGACTGACTGATTGATTGTAAACCTGCACTGAAGTCCAAACTATGAACTTGTTCTCTGGCCTTCGCCAATCCATATTCTCTCAGCCTCTGACCTGTTGAAGCCCTGGATGATCTTTGGAACATCTGAATGACTCAGACCATTGACACAATCACCCCTGAGTGCCCTCTCCACTTAGTAAAGCCCACTTGGCTCCTTGGTATGCTCTAGAGCTTAAGGCAATGAGACAAGATAGAAGATGGCTTGAATGCAATTGAACATTGGTGAGGGCTCATTATTGAGCCTACTCAGTAGCACTGAAGGCAGCATAGAAAGCATCCTTTGCTGCCTCCATTGCATCCTTACTTTGGCACAGCTTTTCTGGGTGATGTGGGGCCTTTTACAGCTGGGCCCAAAGGAGGTGACAGAACCAATAGTAGCTTGCCATGACTTGTTTGCAAATTTAGAGGATAAAACCACTTGCATCTCCCGGGGCCTTGACTCCACCATTACAGCAGATGAAATGCCTTCCATCAGCTTTGGCTGGTGGCCCAGCTGTGCCCCTATCAGGACAGAGATAGGTTCACTACTGTCGTTTATGCTCAGGTAAACTCTAGCTTAGATTACTGCAATGTGTTATATGTGGAGCAGCCTCTGAAGAGGGTTTAGAAACTTCAGCTGATGCAGACTTCAGCACCAGGTTGCTCATTAAGGGAAGACAGTTTGAGCGTGTAACACCAATCCTGGCTCACCTGCACTGATTGTCGGTTAATTTCTGGGTGCAATTTAAAGTGCCATTTTTTACCTATAAAGCTTTAAATGGCTCAGGCTCACAATACTTCAGAGATTGCCTCTTCCCATATGCACTGACCCTCATCGTCTGAAGCCCTTCTTTGTGTTCCCCGCTCCATGAAAGGTCCAAAGGGTGACAATACAAGAATGAGCCTTTTCTGCAGTGAATTCCTGTTTGTGGAATGCTCGCCTTAGGGAGGCTAGCCTGACACCCTCATTATATATCTTTAGGTGCCAGGCAAAAAAACCTTACTCTATAACCAGGCCTTTGGCTTTTAACTATCTGTGGCCTTTTAGAAGTGGGTGGGGTGTTTTAAATGGATTTCTCCTTCCTCTTGGTTTTAATGTATCTATGTGGGATTTATTATCAATGTAGTTGGTTATAAATTGCTTTGGGTTTCCCTGGGCAAGATAAAGTGACTGACAGATATAATAAGGTAAAGGGACCCCTGACCATTAGGTCCAGTTGTGGCCGACTCTGGGGTTGCGGCGCTCATCTCGCTTTATTGGCTGAGGGAGCTGGCGTACAGCTTCCGGGTCATGTGGCCAGCATGACTAAGCCGCTTCTGGCGAACCAGAGCAGCACACGGAAACGCCCTTTACCTTCCCGATGGAGCAGTACCTATTTATGTATTTGCACTTTGACGTGCTTTTGAACTGCTAGGTTGGCAGGAGCTGGGACCGAGCAACAGGAGCTCACCCCGTCACGGGGATTCGAACTGCCAACCTTCTGATCAGCAAGTCCTAGGTCCAGTGGTTTAACCCACAGCGCCACCCACGTCCCCTATAGATATAATAAATAATAATAAAATAACAGTGTGAGCTGTCACCATAGAGCAGCATCTGTAGGAGCAGAGGACAGAGGACCTGCCTCTGGAAGCAGGTATGAAGAGTACAGCTGAACAGGACCCACCTGTGGGAAGCCAGAGGAAGTACCACCCACATTGGGCCTGCCCATAAAAAGCAAGTCTAGAGTTGGAGACTAGGGTGGTATCCGCTGTTTTCAGGAACTCTTCTCACTACAAGACTTTTGGGGGTGAGTTTGTTTGGACCCTGAGTGGGAACGCAGAGGCTGACAGCAGGGCCATCTTTCCCCAGGGTTGCAAGGGGTGCGGGGCACCCAGGCGCCAAATTCTGGGGGGCACCAGGCACCCGCCGCTGAAGCTGCCTAAGCTCTTAACTATCTATCTGTTATGAAATAATAAATAATTGTTATCATGCTAAAAAAACAAAATACATATATACCTCGGTATTACTGTAATGTATACCTACTGTTTCACTAAAGGACTTTTGACTTTGTGCGCTCATTTACCAAAAACGAGCCACGCCAGCGGTGGCATGTTTCATTCACAACGGCGGTGCTTGTCAGACTCAACAGCACCGTGCACGGGAAATTAACTAAATTTGGGGGCATTGGGCAGATCTTTGCACCCTGGCAATGCATATGCTAAAGACTGAGAGGGATGAGAGGGCTAAGAGGGATGGTGTGTCAGAAGGTAAATGAACCAATGTGTGTGTGTGTGTGTATATATATATATATATATATATATATATATATATATATATATACGTACGTATGTATATGTACTTTGTATTAATGTAACATTTTTATATGTAAATGTATATTTTTGTAATATTTTGTATAAGTTGTCTGTTGTTGCTTCTGTTGTTTGTATACCATTTAGAGATATTTTTAAATATATATTAAATAATCAATCAGTCTCACATATCCCTGGGAATGTATGTGCAAGTTGACTTTATATAGATTCTGTTTGCACATAATCGCAAAACTGCTTACAAGAAAATCCTTGTACAAGATCTTTATGTTCCTAATAAATGAGAGCAACCCAAAAAGTTGAATCAAATAACTATGAATACTGAATCTCTTAATGCTAGTACAGTAAGTGCAGACACTGTGGTTTTGCTCATCTATTTACTTTACACACGCTAACATTCTACCTGACAGACTAGTATTATTAAAGTACAGAAGAAAATGAAAGGTCATTTGATCTGGCCTTTCAGGGATAAAAATAAATAAATAAATCCTGCTTAGATGATATACTGAAAAACAGCTTATCAAAGGTGTAAAAATAGGCCAAACACTTAAAGCACTAGACACCAGAATTTAATAATCAGTATAGACTTTCTGAAAGATCCACTTATGAAACACCTATAAGTGATACATCTTACCTCATTTATGAGCCGAGGGAAAGTTCACAGCTGTTGAAGATTCTATTAGAATGTTGCTCACAATTTTTATACATATAGGCAATTTAGAAAAGAAGGAAGGAAGGAAGGAAGGAAGGAAGGAAGGAAGGAAGGAAGGAAGGAAAGAAAGAAAGAAAGAAAGAAAGAAAGAAAGAAAGAAAGAAAGAAAGTTCCTACAGATGCAGAATTAACTTATGCCCCCTTCGTTCCTGCAGTACTCATCTGTAGGGGATCCATGTGTAGAAGCGGGCAGTGGTGCCTCCACAAGAGTCCCCTATACCACAGGGTTTCCACATTCCCACGACCTTCCGCAGACTTCTATAGGCACAGACTTTGCCAATTCAGTCACCCATGACTAATGTGTGGGTGTCAGGGGTACAGGGCTTAGGGAAGTTGTGAAACTTTTGATATGTGCCAGTTAAAACTAAATTCCCCCATTCTGGCAATGCTATTTTTAGGATAAATTATGTGTGAGAATACAAAAATCACAAGCAGGGGATGCAGCAAAATGTTGTATTGGGGAATGACTTTTGTTCAGGGTTCCAATCAGCTTTGCTATTCAGTTTCAGAGTTCAGAGCTTTAACGTCATCATAGCCTACTTTTTCTCCCCTCCTCCTTTTATTTAACATCTGAAAAAGAGTTCTGGATAACTCAGAAGCTTGCACATGATTTTGTGTGCCAGTTCATTTAGTCTTACTAATAACACCATATATACATACCAAGAATAAGAATTGAAGTATCTTTTGGTTGCTGAAGTCAAGAAAGCTGATGCTCATGTACCTTGTGCAAGTATATTGCAGGAAACTTCATGGCAAGAATTTTAAGATTATAAAAATCCTTTTAAAAGTCAATGACAAATATGACAAGCTTGCTACTTCTGTGCTGTGCTAGCTTAGAGAATCTTGATGGGGCGAAAAAAAATACTGTGGTATTTTAAATTGAAAGTATCTCTTATTCTGTCACTCCAGCCTGTGTGAACTGCTCTATTTATTGAACACAGTGAATGAAATTGGACCTTAGTTCTTCAGTGCTCACCTAATAAATTCCACTTAGGTTCAGTACAGAACTGCCCGCTGGATAGCAATATTTGGTGGTTGGTTTTTTTAGTCAGGTAAAAAGTAATTTTAAAAAATGTATTATTTCTAATCCTGTACATCAAAGCTTTTTGGAAATAAACCCTTGTTATTCATGCTTTGGTCCCAAAGTCTATTTGGGGCTGCTATCAAGAAAGCCAGGTATGGGTCAGTTCCTGAATCCTGAGCTTTTTAAAGAAAGAATTACACTTGGTACAAAATAAAGTGGAATGGGCCTGAGAAAGCATATGACGCCAATTCTGAAACTATTATATTGGCTTCCAAAATGTTTGTGGGCTTAATTCAAAGTGCTGACTAGCCCTCAGTGGCTTCAGCCCAGTGTCCTTAGGGGACTCTGAATCTATCTGCTCTTTAAGATTGCTGTTTCTTGTTGATTGACATTGAACATTGTTCTGGGTGTTTTATTGTAGCTACCACAAGATGCTTTAGCATTTATTCTCCCTGGCACATGAGAGATTCCTGCAGTGAGCCTCAGTCCCATTGAAGCTCTGCCTGCAATAAGGCTTCTTCCAAAATAAGTTTGTCATTTTATACGGTACTAAAAATAAGATACAAATGGTACATGCTATCAAGCTTCATGCTATCAAGATATGTGGAAGACTTTTGCTCATCCGGTTAGGTGTTACCCACTTTCCTTGGCAGTAAGAAGCCCAGTGGGTGGGGGTACAACAGGTTTTTATTTCCTTTAGATGAGATAGTGAGCCCTGGAAATATATAGTGTCCATGTCCTTGATATCTATTTAGAAACAGACAATCTGAGCCCACTGAAAGCAAGTAAACTTCTACAACAGACATCATAGCCACCATAGGAGCCAACTCCTAGGGGTCATGGGGCCTTCAGCCCCCACAATAAAATATTTGAGGGGACTGGGTCCCTGCAAAATTGATGGGCATTTCCATTCAAATGGTGTGTGTGCACCATGACATGTGATCAATTATGCAGGGTGGGGCTTACCTGGGTCCCCGCAATATTTCATTCAAATTGGCACCCCCTGAGAGCCACTAACCCTGTTTCACATTCCTAAAGTGCAACTGCACCAAGAATCCAAGTTTCAGCCAACTCCAGATAAGAACTCTTAGTTTTCTATAAATGCATGTGTTCAGATTCAATGAACTATTTGCTTCTATTCACTAATGGAAGGGTGTCACCTTTCAAAAGTAGAGGAGAGAGTTCTCCAGTTACCCATAAATATTGCTGTTCTTTCCTTTTCTTTTTAAATCCCTATGTTGCTTTATGATTGGCCTGTTTACAATAATCAAGACAGTAAAGTTCATAACAATGTTTGTCATATGTGGCACTCAGTGTGTGGATATGGTCATTATATAGTTTAGTCACTAGGTGGCAGTGGACTTACTTGGATGGAGTCAGGAGTTTGTTACTGTACTGTCTTTAACTGAGATAATAAAGATCTTGTTCAGCCCTCCAACTTGTGTGCCCTCTAAGCTTTCCATAACATCTAGTAAGTTTTCAATTGTATCTTATTATTCTTGCACATCAGGAATTTCAAAATCTACATGAACTGTACAACTAGGATCTTTATGAGAGCTGTTTCCCCCCCCCCCCCATATGCTCCAGTGGCTGGTGGTACATATTTTTAATGTCAAAATTTACACAACAACAACAACAACAAAACATCTAAGACACTTCCTCTGAAAGAAGTTATATGTGCTTTGCTGCAAGTGGCCTCATTTTGCAAAGTCATGGTAATATGTAATGAAAGGAAAGTGCAGAAGACTACAAAACAACCTAATCAAGTGCAATAATGAATATTTCAACAGGCCGACATTTCAAAGTTTTAATTAAAATTACTAGTGCTATTGATATTGTAATGTCTTTGGGTAACACATAGGCGAGTCATCACAGGCTTCCCAAATGGACTTCATTACACATGCAATTAATTATAGATATTGCTGCTGAAACTACCCTGGGATCTCTGAGATTTAAAGCAAGTGCTCAAGCATTTAAGTGTAGAAGGTAGCTCCGCTAGAACCAGCAGCAGATTAACTGCTGTTATACTTAACCCAGATACCGTATCTCTGGGCTAGGTGTCAGAATCTTTTCCACCAGCTCCAGGCTTTACCTATATCTACTTCAGCAACACAGTTTCTACTCCTGCACTGCAACCTCAAATGAAAACACATTTTGAAAACTAAAGCCAAAGTTGCAATGGTTTTAAATATACATCCCATCTAGCAATCATCTCTCTCTCTCTCTCTCTCTCTCTCTCTCTCTCTCTCTGTCTGTCTCTCTCTCAGCAGCTCTGTGAGCTGGAAGGCAAAGGAAAGTTTTAATCAAAATGCATTGCTGTACCCTCACTTTGACAATGCCTCCTTCCACTGCTCCCAGCCCACTCTGATGATCCTTCAGGACACACGGTGCTGTTCTGACAAATATTTCCTGACTAAGATGATTATTTCTACAGTGCCAGACGTACGTGCAGAAGAGAAACAATGGCTTCTCTTAGAAAAAGTGAAGTGTACTTTGGAATTTGCCACTTTCAAATAGCAGCAGTGTCAAAGAGCAAGCACCAAACCTCAATGCAGATTTTAAAAGCAAGAGTTGATATGGCCCAAAAGGAAATGAAATCATTATTTGGAGACTATCTTTTAATGCATTCCTCCCCTTGCTCCCACAGCTCACCATTAAAGGAAGTTAAAGCTATTGTCAAAGCCTTCTTGCTTATGTACATTGGTGAGCTGCAGCCACTCTGGGATCAAACTTATTTTAGAAAAGATGAGGAGCAAGGCTGCAGCTTTCAAATAACCTTTCCTCCTTTTTCCCCCAGGTGAGGTTACATTTCCTACATTCTGACAGCATCCTTCATCCAGCCTCTTGCTCAATCTTGCTGCCATATTAATTATATTAAGTGATTATATTATATTAGGCAGTCGCTTTCCTCACAAAAGTGACCCAAAGCAACTTAACACAGTACAAATAAAGAGCCTAAAACATAAAAATATATATGTACAAATAAGACCAATTTTACAGATCTCACCACACTAAAAGAGGATACAAATATGTGAAACCTTTTTAAACAGGCAAGTATTTGCCTGGCACTATTTGGATGGAAAGAGGCCTGTTGAAATTCTCTACCTGGCCTCATTGCAGAAGAATCCAGAAGGCAGCCAAAGTTATTGATTCCTCATTCCCCTTATTCATCTTGCTCCACCTCAACATCAAATCTCCTGGACCAGCAGATCATGCCTATCTGACTGCTCCCCTTTTTCCTGCCCATTTCAAGCTGGTCTCGCATACATCAGACATTCCCAGCTGTCGAATATACCCCACAGAGAGAAAACAACTTCTTCATTCACATTCACATTGCTTCTTCACTAACTGAGCATGAACTATCGCTCTTAATTAAACTGAAGCACCACTGGTGTATTTGTTTGTTTAGTCAAAATACTTACATAACAATTTTCTGCCTGACAACAGGCCCTTAAGGTGGCAGATGATAAGCAAAAATGTGCTTGTGTACACATCAGGTGTGTGTTTTTCAAAGAAAATGCTGATGGGAGCAGGGATGGGATGCCCACTTTCCAAGCCTTAGATACTACTGCTGTTGCGGGTGTTCCAACTGATGCTCTTTGGAGGCTTCATAGGGAGAACAGCACACACCCATATACAGACCTGGTGTGCACTACCTGGCAACCTTTTGGAAGCAGAACATCTCATCAAGTCAACTCAATAGGCTGCAGCTCCTGGATCTTCACTGTGCCATAAAGAAGGTTATTGGGGTGATGGTGGAAAATGTCTGCTCCCCAAGCCTTAGATGTTGCTGCTGCTGCTAGGTGTTATGTACTGAAATTCTCACCCTGGGCCAGCAGGGGGATACTGTAGATAGTTATGCAAATAAGGGATCGAAAGTGACGTTCAGTGATTGGATAGTTTTAGAAAATTGTTACAGTTACATTGTACTGGAGCTCTATATAAGCAGGTTGACTGAACCCTTCAGTTCAGTTCTGTCCTGGCCTGTGAATAAACAAGAGCTGTTTGAAGAATCGCTGTGTCGTCTGATATGTTCACCCACAACTTAACACTAGGAACATAGGAAGCTGCCTTATACACATCAGACCATTATTGTTTGCACTGAATGACTATCCAGAGTCTCAACAGGAATATTTGTATGCAGAGCATTTGCTGTCACCCTTCCCAGTTTGGCTGCTCCAACCACTGCTCTTCCAAAGATTCTACAGTTAGCCAAGAGTATACTAGATGTTTAACAACAAAAATCAAAATTTAAAAAGTAGTATGACCATAAGTCACTAGGTATGCCTGTTGATAAAACCACAGTAATAGCCCTTTCCACTTACAAAAGTATTGTTGCTTGCACACTCTCCTCTTTATTTTTCCTTCTCTCACATTTTTATCATACTGTGGAACTCAAGAGAGTGTACATCTGGTTTCCACAGAGTCACCTATTGAGACACTGACCACATCTCAACCTGCTTAGCTTCAACAAGGTGGTGGCCTTGTATTGCCTTCAGACCATAAATGCTTAACTACTATTACAGCTCATACGTGCCTTTCAAGCTTAAGACAGTTTATCAGAAGTGGTGCAGACCTTTTTAAAGATTATATGCCCTGTTATTCCAAAACAACTTGGCTATAATTCACGCCTGAATGACTTTTAGCATCAGTAAAGGAAAAGGTAAAGAGGACAGTAAAGACATTAGGAAAGCTAAATCTGCAAGCCCTCCAATTTAATGCTGAAATGAACTTGCTTATTCAGTAAAGATGAAAAAGCTGCATGTTTTTCAGCATCGAGGAAATAGCTTTCAAGAAATTTATATGAAATAGCTCAGAATGAATGTTGTCAACTCCTCCTTTAAAGTTCCTTTGACAGATAGCAATACATAGGTAGCCAAGTCATTGCTCAATTACATTAACTTCCATAAACTCAGGGGAGCTGTTGAGCAGAGAATTTAGAAGGAGTTCATTACTTACCAGGCACGCTTTAAGGGATATTGTTTATGCTGTACAAGCATTTGAGGTTTAGCTAGACAGATGAGTGGAACAGAACGCGGATGAAACCTAGAAAAGAAAATCAAGTGATACTCTTACAGAGTGCTTACTATCATCTTCTTTTTAAAAAAAATAACCAGTGGGATTTAATAATAACCACCTTAGAATATTTCCACTAAAATGAGATTGTGCCACACATCTTTAATCCCAATTAAGGCATTTTTAACAACTACAGTGTTGCAGAGGAGCCATGGGGATTCACTTGAACAAAAGGCTCCATTATTAAAAGGTCAATCTACCCATTATCAGAAACATAGGAAATGGCACTTTCAAAACACTTGAAATGTTTCCATTCCCATTCGTAAATTATTTTCTTAAACTACAAAAATCCCATCACAATTACAGTTACCCTATCTAGTCACAGAAGTCACACAAATTAGTCTGGCCATTCCTTTGAAATATTCTTCTCCACTTGCTTTACCACAGAGCTTTTACGATCTTCCAAAAAATGTTAATGGACAGTAGATGAGTGAACTGTTTCCAATCCAACCTGTTTGAGAGGTATAGTCCCCTTTCATGTAAATGGGCATTACAAACAGACTTTGGGGTTTGCAAAGGCATTCTGTTGCAATATACCATATGTACTCTTAAAACAAAATGAAATGAACTTGCATGTCTTACCCTTATGTATTTAGCAAAAAAATAATTATAGATTGGGCTATTCTTTTTTGTTTGTTTTTGCCAGGCCGCCTGGAGTCATCACACACAACCCCCCAAAATGAAGCTCTGCTTGAAAGTATCCAAAACATTGGAAGAGTTTCAGCAGATAAAGACCTAGTTTTCACTGAGGAAGCAAGCCTGTGGCTGGGCTGTAGCACTTCAGACTCACAGTATTAATTTCTCCTGCATTCATTAAAAAAAAACACCGCTTTAGAAAACTAGGTGTCAAGATGAAGGATTCCAACCTCACTTTCTTCATGGCATGCTAGGGTTTTGGGGGGGGGGGAGTGAGAGCTACAGCCCACACTCGGGTTTACCACCTCAGTGAAAAGTAGACCCAAATCAATCTATTTTATTGGCAAACGTCCCCACTGCCAGAAAGCTTACATATGCCAAATTGTGTGGTTGTGTCACAAACATGCTTGGATGTGCCAAACATTTTACTTCTGCCAATATCCGTTCCTGCAACCTGCTGCTGTTGCTTGAGCTAAAAATTCTGGAGAGTTTCAGAAAGATGGATTTCCTAAACAAGAGACTTTCTCACAAACATAGAGCCCTGACTCAACTCATTTCTGCCAGGACTGGCTGACAGTCTAATCCCATTACTTTCAAGGGAGCTGAATTTGTGACAGTCACTCAATAATAATAAAAAATAGAATCAGGGAGCAGAAAACAAGTAATAAAAAGCAGGAGTTGTTTTTTTACAGTGTGTGTGTGGAGTGTGCTTAAAGTGTAAGTGAATTTACATTGTGTGTAGTAAACGAATAACCTGAACAAGATGAAGGACTGGGTGTAATCGAAATGAGAGGGTAATGGACTGAGCTAGTCACTATTATATCCTGACTAATTTAACACTTGTGAGAAAGCATGTATTGATCAGTATCTAGATTTATGTTATGCTAGTCATGGTGGCGGCTATGTGAAACAGCACCTCCGTGTTCTAACCCAGAGTAGCTTGCTTTATAGGGGGCTGCCACCATCTGTATCAAAAAGCCATTCTGCATGTGGAGAACTCAGCATTGTTGATAACCTTTACAGTAGCACTCTGCCTCCAAGAAGCAGTTGCAAGCATGTATAAAAGCAGTTTGCCAAGCATGTATAAAAGGATAATAGAATAAATGCTGATGTGAAGTATGGGGAATTTTCCTCATGGACCTCATAGACCCACAAAAAGTCTATTTTTCTCTAGACCAGGGGTCAGCAACCTAAGACCCATGGGCCGGAAGCAGCCCACGGAGGTTGTGTGAATGGCCCACTAGCTGCCCCCAAACTGTGCCGCCTGCTCACGTCCTGCACTAAACTGGCATAGCGTGGCATGGGGACTCGCTTATGCGGTGCTGGAAATCACATCTCCACACGCTCAGACACCCAAAATTGTATCTGCACAGGTGCCGAAAATCGCAGGTGCGCATGCGATCTGGCCCATAGAGGGATCTCCGCAGGACTGATCCGACCCAGGCAAGATAAACCTTGCCGACCCCTGCTCTAGACTTCACAGGAATACATCTCAGACGAGGATTTGCGTTCTTGGCTGTATTCCACAGTTTCTTAACTCAGTCACTGAAGCTTAATACATGGTTTTAATTATACACATAACATGCAGGTAGATGGAAGCACTAATTGTTTGAAATATTGCTAGAGATTTACGACCAAAGATGTGGCTGATTAGTTCAAATCCATCTGAATTTTTGAGCCTTGCACTTCCAAATCCTTATTGGTCTGTCAGACCAAATGTTTTACCAATCTTGACTGTTGCCTTACTTGTATGTTCTTTCTCTTCCTGATAATGGCACAGTTTCTCCTATGTGTAGGCCCCAGAACATTTCTCTTATAACCGATCACTAACTATTATTTCATTTCTCTCAGAAAAAGGTGCACTAGTTTCCTATATTCTGGTGTTCGAGTAGGAACTTTCATACAAGTCCTATTCATCAGCATTACTTACTTGTAAGACATCTATGCAGTGCTTTTTTTCTTTTTAAAAAAAGTCTTTAGGGGTACTCGCATTTTCCCACTCATATTGAAATACTGCCCCTCAATGAGGCCAAACCTGGATTCACAAAATGTTTAGGGGTATGCATACCCCTGCATTCCCCCAGAAAAAAGCACTGCATCTATGTACAGAGCAAGGAGTGAGACCATGCCCCTATACATGAGCAAATGTTCACATGTTGGGCTAAAACAAAGCATTGTATCTTCCTTTATGTACTCTTTCATAATACTGCTTTTAACACTATTAAACGACAAAGCATAGATTCTATATACATATACATATACATGCATACACGTGCTGTAATATATTTTGAGATTGCTGAATGAGCTGCCAGCAGTGACTTAATAAAAGCACTCTAGTAGTAAATTAGATTGCCCAGAGATTGTCAAGTGTGTGTGCATGTTATACATACAAGCCTCTTTTGTGCATCCTATGAGTACCATCACTTCTACCTGAATACAAAATCAGTGTTTCAGCTTCACATTTTTGCTTTGGTAGGATCTGAATCAGCTTCAATGTCATCTCTTCTTTGCTTTAGAACTGTTATTATTTTGCAATAAACAGAGCTTAAAAGGCACTTTCCCTGCAAAGGCAAGGATATTGTACCTTGTAATTTGTGACCTTGCATGCATACCCAGTTTTCCTAGTTTTTAAGTTTCCGAAGACCAAACGCCTCTCACATAATTGTGTTTCAAGGACTTCATTCTGCCAGAGTTGTCAATAACCGAATCTGTCACTGTCAGGCATGCTAATTCCTATACAAGTCCAGCTATTGTTCTTTCCCACTGCCTCTGGGGACGCTGACTTGCTCATAGACAGCACATGCAGAGGTTCAACATGCAGAGTCATCCCCTACTGGCTCATTACTTAGCATCTCCTGCTGATTTTGCCATCCAACAGAGAGAATGATTTGATCCCGGCAAATAAATTTGTCAGGGGTGGACCAGTTCAAATATTATTCTGTTTGGAAGAAAAACATCTGTGTAATGATGCAGCTATCTGGGCCACCGATACTGAGAAAGCTGATCTAGCGGGGAGAGAGAAAAAGAGAGGGAGGGAGGGAGAGAGAAAGGACACTGGCACAAGCTTTTAAAATGGCAAACTTATCTAAGCTGTTCTGTGACCTGACTGCAGCATGGCATTAGGAATGCTATGCTAGTCCCAAGCCTTATAATACATATGGAGATGTTCATGTTAACAGTTGCAGCAATTACAGAATTTCAGCTCTGGGATATCTTTTGCAGCACTTCATGTGAATCCTGTTCAGGTCACTCACGGATTATTAACAGAATTAAGGTCCTGGATATTTGTGAAAGCCTACACAGAATAATTTCCAATCCAAACAGATCCCAGGGGAAAGAGTCGCGACACCAAGTTTGAGGGCTAAAAATGGTTGACAAATTCATTAACTTTAAAAAAAGATTACTCACTATTGCAGACAAAGAAGCCCCTCCAGAGTAGATTAAACTTTCTGAATTTCTGGTAGATCCAGAATATATGTATATTGCTGTTATGCATATTGTTGTACATTGCCTTGATTTTTTTACGAGTTGGCAGCATATTTATTTTTTATAAAAATAAATCAAATTATCGGGTGCTTTTAAAGTGTTTTTAAGGCTCTAATTTACTTATTTTGTTCCAAAATTGGATGCAGATTGCAGGCATGGCCGCCCCTTTTGGGAGGATGAAACCTGCCAAATTTTAGAAAGGTAGACGTATGGGGTGGAAGACAGAAATCACATTCCTTTCCCTAGTTATTTGAAAAGGTGAAACGTGCTTCTAGGCAAGAAACCTGCCAAAAAGTTCAGACAAATGGATCCAGGGGCTATAGTGACAAGTGATTTTACCTTTGTTATAAAAACCTTGAAAAGTCACCAGTGGGGTTTTTTTATTATTTCCCTTCTTTAAAGTACACTCCACAAAGAGAGATAGTGCATAATACTTTTTAATTGTTAGGAAAAATGATTGTGAAAGAAACTGTTCACCTCAATAGTCTGATGCCTCTTATAGCCAAAACTCAGAGAATGGCAACCCCCATGAAGAACTCTATTCAACATCTCTCCCTGAGATCACTGTCATTGGAGTGCCCTGTGAAAAGCCCTGTCACTAAAAATTAAACCTGCCCATCGAAAGGAAAGATCCCACCCTCCTCTCTGCCCATTCGCCTCTAAGGCTCTGGGAGTTTCCCCAGTCAACTTGGTTTCATTTCTTGGGAAAGGGGGGGGGGGGCTATGCATTTAATTCTTTGGAAAACTGCAGCTAGGGCAACTTGGAAGCTTGTAGAGTCCCTGATCTGCCAACAGATGACGTGTTAATGGGACAATCTCACTCAGGAACATGAGATTTTAGGCATACAACTCTAAGCAATCCAGATATACAATACCATTCTAGCTTATTATGAGGATAACATCTACCTTTTTAAAAAATCTGGATGTTCGGTTCCCCACTCAGTGTCCTAATCACCATATTACTTTGAATTATGGTTTTTAAAATTATTTTTTAAAATGTATTTTATTTAATGGGTGGAAGCAATTAAGTGATGCATATTATCTCCTATGGTGATGCAAGATTTTCAAAGCTGAAGATCTTGTAGTGCAACCAGACCACACATTTCGGTCACTTCTGTTGCCTTTATCTGAACATTTTTCATTTGTTTCTCAAACTATGGCTATTACTTTATGGTTTTTTAAAAAAACTGAAAAGTTACAGGTAGGAAAATATGCCCTTTGAGTGATCCACTCAAAGTGTAATAAGCGAAATAACTCTGTTCTAAAGGAAGCCATGCAGTCTATTGAAGAGAGCTCTCCAGCCACCTTCCCTTATTTTACACATTTCTTTGGACTGTACATGTGCCAAGCGGCTGTTAGTGGTGGTGTTAGAAAGGGCCAAGAGAGCATGAAAACAAGGCAGCTAAATTGCTGCAGCTCACAATTCAGTTCTACAACTTTCCAAAAGGATGAAGTCTCTTAGGAGTTTGTCTGAAATTGGGATCTATATTTGTACATGGTGTGAGACCAATCTTTTAGGAAAGTGCGTACAGGCAGAAGCATTATCCTATTTCCGAGATATTGGGAGATGTCATAAAATGTGAAAACCCTGACTGAGACCAGCATTTAAGAGCACATTGCAAAGGCAGCCTTCATTTAAAGGCACACAATTTTACACTCTGGACTTATTCATGGATATTTTCATGTCTAGAACATTTTTAACAAGACCATCTATTTTTATTTTTACTTTAGGAACAGCCCTGAATTTTAGTTATGCATTTAAACATTTCTCATTTTGTATTTCATGACTGAATCCTAGAGATTAAGGGAGAGGGGAACCTTATCAACAATGCTGTGCTGCAGAATCCAGCAAGAAAAGATTTGTGTTCGTCACACTGAGAAATGGAAAGGGTCAGGAGTCTGGGATTTAGAAAAGGGAAGGGACAGGGAGCCCAGAGGGAACAAACCTGAAAGGAAGCAATGTGTTGGCAGAGGGGAGCCTGAAGGAAGAGTAGATGGTGATAACAGGGCAGCATGAACCTGCCCCCCAACCTGCCTCCAACATAACCAGACACCTTTGGTTGCTCAAAGGAAAGTCACTTTTCACATGTTCAAGGGCACTTGATTTTCATTGGTTGGCATATATAAACAGCAGTTCCACATGGGCTCCTTACCATCAGCTGGTAACAGAGCTGGCCTAGGAAAGGGAACATTGGAGCTAGAAGCTAGCAGACCTCCAAGTGTCCCTATTTTCCAGGAATAGCCATCCCCAACCTTGTGCCCTCAATGCCCATCAGCCCCAGTCTTGGGGTTGTAGTCCAAAACATCTAGAGCAGCAGTTCCCAACTGGTGATCCATGGACTCCAGGGGATCTGTGGCACCGTTCACTCAATGAAAACAACCATAGGGATATCATTTTTTTCCTCAAAAGTAGGAATTCCATGGCTTGGCTTTTGAAAAACAGGGGGGCTGCAGTACTTAGCTAATTGGGAACCACTGATCTAGAGGGTGGAAGGCTGGTGGAAAGCCTGAAAGAGAAATTCTGGCTAATACAGTTTCTACTTTCACTTCAGCATTGTGATCTGGCAACACCCAGGGACCAGTGAAGGATGAAAAGCAATATTAACTTGAACAAAACAGCCAATTCTTGAGTCGAGAAATCTGATGCCTTTATTTAATCAAGCATCATGGGGAAGAACAGCACGGCATCTAAGAAGAAAACTTAGATGTCTTAGACTCCAGTGCTGAACATATCAATAAGAGTTACTTCAAAGTAAATATCATGCATATACTTTAATGAGGAAGGCCAGGTAGATGTAAAAGAGGAAGTGCCATTTCACTTCTCATTAAGAATAAAGGGAAACATCATAAATAATCACCATCACTATTCTGTGTGAGGGGAATTCCTTCCAAAAGTTATATATTTCATTAAGGTAAGGGTAGAGGGACCCCTGACCATTAGGTCCAGTCGTGACCGACTCTGGGGTTGCGGCGCTCATCTCGCTTTATTGGCTGAGGGAGCCGGCATACAGCTTCCAGGTCATGTGACCAGCATGACTAGGCTGCTTCTGGCGAACCAGAGCAGCGCACGGAAACACCGTTTACCTTCCCACCAGAGCGGTACCTATTTATCTACTTGCACTTTGACGTGCTTTCGAACCGCTAGGTTGGCAGGAGCAGGGACTGAGGAACGGGAGCTCACCCCGTCACAGGGATTCAAACCGCCAACCTTCTGATCAGCAAGTCCTAGGCTCTGTGGTTTAACCCACAGCGCCACCCGCATCCCCATATATTTCATTACCTTTTCATAAATGTCTTAGGAAGCAAGCCACCCACATATGGAATAGCACTGAGTTTACTAGATTTGTCAGATACAAATACTATGAACAGCTAATACAAAAATAAAAATGATAAAGCAGTATCGGTAAGGAAATCCTTGATGCTAAGGTTTAATGTGCCACTAAATAAAGGTTTTGTATTGGGCACGCTCCTCACCACATAGCAAGAGATGATGGACCATTATCACTGCAGGAACTCTTTGCTGATATTATAGGCAAATGTACAAAATATATAGGACTGACATATTGGGTCAGGTAACACTAAGGCACAATTTCAGCACAGTTTGCTGCGTGCAAACGTGTATCTGGTGCAGGGCTCTAAAGTTAGTAGGTGAGAGGCTCATTTCCTTCTTCCATCCTGTCCTTTCCTGTTCTTTTTTATTATATCATTTACATTTATTAGAATTATTTGCTCTTTGACTTCAAAAACTAAGTTTCTATGAGTTTTATTTCATAGGTCTATTGCTAAGGTCAAACTAAGGTAATCTAAAGAGCTTGATTTCTCTGCTTTATCCCTGGTATTCTATAGAAATGAGACGTCACTCTTGCACAATGGACTATTGACTAAATGGTGTGTGAGGAAAGAGTGCCACTTACTGGTTCATCAATAATGTCACTTTGTTTCAGCAGGAAGAAGTCTAAATCAACGAGGACCATCCCTTCTGCCTTTTATTGAATAACTACTAATTACAGCAACTGTCCTCCAAATGCTGACTTCAAGTACTTCCTAAAGTTGCCAATATCTAAACATTTGCCTTTGTCACGCAAAAGGATCCATGCAACCTTTAATGAGCCAATGACTGGGTAAGCACACCATCCCTTAAGCACAACTCCATTCTTGTCAGAGCGGACAGCAGGTGAGAAGAGCTTATCAGAATGCCTTCTAAGGGTAATGAGCCATGTTCAGAATACATGTTTTATGTATGTAGAGGTAGGCCAAGCTGAACAGATTGTGTTGGGTTGGATAATGCTAACTGTAATTCATTGATCTACCATTTTGTTTAATTGTTATAGCTGCCCTGAGATCCTTTCTAAGGATTCTCTCATTGCGAGAAGTGAGGTTACAGGGAACCAGGCAGAGGGCCTTTTCGGTCGTTGCACCTGCCCTGTGGAATGCCCTCCCTGCAGATGTCAAACAGATAAAAAGTTATGTGATTTTTAAAAGACACCTGAACGCAGCCTTCTTCAGGGAAGTTTTTGAATGTGTGGTGTTTTATTGTGCTTTTACTCTTATTGTTGGGAGCTGCCCCGAGTAGATGGGTGGCATAGAAATTTTGTTGTTGTTGTTGTTAAATAAAGTGTTTGGCAGTACACACAGGGTTGGCCTCAGACATTTTGGCACCTGAGGTGAACCAGAAAATGGTGTGCGACACACACACACACACAGGAAGAAGGGGTGAGTGAAGATCTACATGTGGCATATTCCTTGGAGGCTGGATCTACAGTGGTACCTCAGGTTACAGATGCTTCAGGTTACAGACTCTGCTAATCCAGAAATTGCCAACAAAGGTCCGTACAGTTAAAGCCATGGTTTTCCCAGTAGTGATGTATGGAAGTGAGAGCTGGACCATAAAGAAGGCTGATCACCGAAGAATTGATGCTTTTGAATTATGGTGCTGGAGGAGACTCTTGAGAGTCCCATGGACTGCAAGAAGATCAAACGCATCCATTCTTAAGGAAATTAGCCCTGAGTGCTCACTGGAAGGACAGATCGTGAAGCTGAGGCTCCAATACTTTGGCCACCTCATGAGAAGACTCCCTGGAAAAGACCCTGATGTTGGGAAAGATTGAGGGCACAAGGAGAAGGGGACGACAGAGGACGAGATGGTTGGACAGTGTTCTACAAGCTACAAACATGAGTCTGCGGGAGACAGTGGAAGACAGAAGTGCCTGGCGTGCTCTGGTCCATGGGGTCACGAAGAGTCGGACACGACTAAACAACTAAACAACAACAAACCCAGAAATAGTACCTCGGATTAAGAACTTTGCTTCAGGATGAGAACAGAAATCGCACAGCAGCGGCAGCGGGAGGCCCCATTAGCTAAAGTGGTACCTCAGGTTAAGAACAGCTTCAGGTTAAGAACGGACCTCTGGAACGAATTAAGTACTTAACCCGAGGTACCACTGTACTGCTCTTGTGGCGTCTGCTGCCTTAGGCAGTTGCCTCACCTTGCCTCATGTATATGCTGGTCCTGAATACACATTTCTAATATTTTGCATGATGCAGGTGGACACACTACACTGTACTTGAGTTATGTTTTAGTGGTGCAGAGATTGGTGGATTATATTCTTAGACGGTACACTCAGGGCACAATTCACCTAAACAGCCCCACCAACACAAGCCCTGCACAAGGACTTAGCTCACATAATGGGTCTGTTCCCTCTCCCCAACCCCATGCACCCTGAAATTGGCTCAGGGGGGTGAGGAGGACACCGAGAACAGTAAAAAAGGTAAAGAACAGTACATGGGAGAGGAGGGGGTGGTCTTCCCTCTAGCAAACTGAAACTTTTGCACAGATGAAACGACTGGAAAAGCATGATTTTGAACTCCACACGCAGTAGTAAAATCATAGCATCATAGAGTTGGAAGTTACCCCAAGGCTCATCTAGTTCAATCCACTGCAATGCAAAAAACATAGTTAATATTTGCATGAATTTCACTATATGAGCTACAATTCGGGAAAACTGTTGATTTTTTCCGTCAACGTATGGAAAAATCCATACAGCGGCCATTGTACTAAAGAGCTAACTAGAATCCAGCTAGGACTCCTTCATTACTGTGTGCCCAATGATCCACAAGAGGCTTGGCTGCTGGATGTTATTTGGGGGGAACTGACAAATGATGAACCCATTGGCTAGAGTGCACACAAGCAGTGAAATGCAACATTCCCAAGCAGAACATTCTGTCAGCCCTGGGGACGGTGGCGAAATTTGCTGCAAGCAGACTGAGCATCAGACTGGCTTACAGTCTGCTTGTCCGCTCTCTTTGCAAAGCGGTCTTGCTCGCAGCAACTTTCTGTAGACATCCTTGATACCATTTTGGTTTTTTTCAAGTATGACAACATTAATTCTGCTATGATTTAGTCAGCTACCATCACCATCAGTGTTTGAGCTTAGCTGTCTGCTAACTGGGTACTGCTGAAATGTGTATTCACTTTAATTTCTGTTCCATTGATTTAGCCATTAACCACCATTAACATTCATTGTTCTATTGTTAACCTTTCTCTTGCTTTTTGCCCACTGTGTGACTTAAGTCAAATGCACGCAGAAAGCACAGTCATTGTCTTTATGTCTTAATGTGAATTTAGTATATTTACCATTAATGAATAGGGGGAAGTTAAGTTGCATAGGGATATATAATAAATAATTAGAATTCCGCCTAACCCTCATAGTGTATAACATCTTAGGTCACATAAAAATATGTAAGGTTCAGTTTCATTTATAACTAAAGATGTTTCATAAGTTCAAAAGCAAAAGGAACCAGTATTATTCAAATATAACTGTTGTTGTAAGGATTAAGGAGATAATTGTGTGAGATGCTTTGAAAACTCTAAAGTGATTTTTAATGCTAAATATTATACAATATTGGAAGAAACAGGGTTTTTTAAATAAAAAAAATCACCTAAATTCCAGATATATAGAAGATAGAAAACTCACTCTAAAATGAAATAAAAATAAATCATTGATTCAGATATGCTGCAATTATGGGTTGTTTACTTTCTATCATACTACAGTTTGAATATGTGAGGGGGAAGTTAACAAGAGGGATTTTCATTAAGGAATTGAGTCAAGTGTTTTAATTGTTAGCAAATATTTGTCATATCAAAGGATACCGGTAAAAATCAATATGGAAGAAATTATTAAGGAGTCAGAGTGCGCTTTTGAAAATGCTGGAGGACATAATTGCATACTGATGTCCCTTATGTAGGCTCAGCAAATATTTGTAACATCATGAAAGCATGAAACAGTGTATTCTTTATTGGACAGAAAACACAATTTATTGAGCCACTGTATCCACTACAGGTGAAGCTTACCCAAAACATTCAAATATTTATCTTTCTGTATACCTATACTCCCGTGACTCTAACAGAAAGCAGTTGTTTGAAATATATTAATCCTTTTCCTCCTTCTAGCTTTTAAATTGTGCCTAATAATCAGCAGCAGAGTAGCTTCCAAAGGAGAGGCAAAACTTATGCATCGTAATAGTGACCTCCAGTGGTAGTAGCCAGGAAATGACAGATATCATCCTGGAAAATAGTCAGAAACATAAGTTGTCTGTCTAAATATTTCTTGTTTCAATAGAGCACTTAAAAAAACACACCCAGTGAATGTTTCACTGTGTTGAATCTCATTATATTGACAATGGTAGCTGAGGTTTAGCCTGTTTAACAATATCAGTTTCAATTAAAAAAGAAAAACTCCATTTGGGATTCCTAGTACAATTTTACTAATCAATAAGCATTTAACAGTGTTCTACCTGGAATGTCAGTGAGTGCAATCCTTCTAATGAACAAACACGCTACAGTGCAGTCTGCTATATGTCTACTCAGAAATAAATTGAGTTCAGTAGGGTGGAGAATTTCAGCCATATATATAATATGCTGTATTATTTAGTTTTATGAAGTATTTATATATCCCATTTAGGCATTATTTCCTCAGTTTAAATCTGATGGGAATGTGCTTGCACAGCTCTGGAGCATTATGACAACATGATTTATCAGCTCTAATGTACAGAACTTTCAAGGCATGGGGAATCTGATCTAATGGCCAAGGTGAGGGTAGTTCTGTTTTTCTCGGGGGGGGGGGAGGGGGCTGATTCCTACTTCAAGCATTGAATTAGCTTGAGTTCCATGCAGTCGGTGCCTTTTGGGATTCTGAACAAAGGACTTTGAGAAAGTGTAGCTGTCAGGAAGGTGATGGGTGGAAGGTGAAAGACCTTGTGTGAGAGGATCTCCCAGGGTGGGAGAAGAAAGGAAAGCTCCCAAGCGAGAGCTGAGAGGCCCTACCCACTTTTATTTGAGACAAGGGTTCAGATCTGCTTCTGATAAAAGACTTTGTATTTTCTTCTTATTTCTCTTTTTTCTTTCCTTTCTTTTTTTGCTTTCTTTTTGTTTTTATTTAAACTGTTTTTTATTGTATCGTATGCTAAATGTTGTTGTTGTTTAGTCGTTTAGTCGTGTCCGACTCTTCGTGACCCCATGGACCAGAGCACGCCAGGCACCTCTGTTCTCCACTACCTCCCGCAGTTTGGTCAAACTGTATGCTAAATAGTTTCAATTTAAAAAATTAAGGGAAAGTATAGATATTTCAGCCTTGCGTCACAATTAAACCTAAAACCAATCAGCCTGAAGCAAAATCAGCTGCCTTCTCTGCACACAGGTACTGTCATGTGGTGAAAGCCCAAGGCCCAGTCTTGCAACCCTCCACACACTGAGGGCTCTATGTTGGCAGTGAGGAGCCATTCAGGGATCTAAATCATGCAGGGAGCTGACACAAGTAGAACTGGCATACCCACAGAGCAACACAGCTCCCCAACATGGAGAGGGCTTTAGGATCAGTAATGGTGACCAGGGGAAGAGGAGGGCTCTTCATTCCATCACACAATGGTTATTCCATGAGAGGAGGAGGTTTTAGTCATCCTTTCTTTAGCTCCATTTTTCTGTTTAATTCCAGAAAAATGAGCATTTCTTAACAGCCATATAACACTTTGGGGTGCTTCAGAAACAATACTTCCACTATTGGCACCGCATCTCTAGGTAGGAAGTTCCTTAACCTGGGTGCCATGACCAAGAGGCCCCCCATCTTGCATCACCATGCTATGGGTAATACCTGTTGGCAGGGACCACAAAAGCAAAGCCTTGCCTGCTGATCTCAAAGCTTGAGTCAGCAGTTCTTGGGAGACTGGCACCATTAAGCACTTGGATACATAGCCATTCACTATGCCGATACCTGGAACTAAAAAGTAAAAAAAGTAAAGGACCCCTGGACGGTTAAGTCCAGCCAAAAGCAAATATGGGGTTGCGGTGCTCATTTCGCTTTCAGCTGAGGGAGCCAGTGTTTGTCCACAGACAGCTTTCCGGGTCATGTGGCCAGCAAGACTAAACCGCTTCTGGTACAATAGAATATTGTGATGGATGCCAGAGTGCACAGAAACGCCGTTTACCTTTCCACCACAGCGGTACCTATTTATCTACTTGAACTGACGTCCTTTTGAACTGCTAGGTTGGCAGGAGCTGAGACAGAGCAATGGGATCTCACTCCATCGCGGGGATTCAAACCACCAACCTTCCGATCAGCAAGCCCAAGAGGTTCGGTTGTTGCTCATAGGCAACCCGAGCACTCATTTAAAGATTGGTGTTATCTTGTTACCCAATTTAACTTGGCAGCGGCAGGTAAGCTTTTTTTCAAATTGATTGTTCTTTTCCTGCATATGGCTAAGGTTACAATACTAAACACAGTCCACTAGCAATGTCTATGCGATCCCTGTACATTTACTGGGACTTGCACTGAAGTTGGTGTACCCACTATCTAGACTTAATGTAGAAGAGGGGTAGCTGATCTGTGACCCCCTGGATGTTGCTGGACTACACATTGCTTCTATTTCCCTTGATTGGTCCTTGAAGTCAACAGGAAGGGAAATGTAACCCATCCCAGCTGCAGTGAGTCAGCAGTGCTGTGAATTGACCCCACACCTCTGCACAAGATTGGATTGCTCTGCCATGAATGGGCTCCCATATAAGCTGGCCTGAATATTCAGTTCATAGACAGAGCTAGGAAGAAGGAAGTGGCCGATTTCTGTAGCCATTCCCAGACACTGGAGCTCTGTGCTTAAGCAGATTCTTTTTGGCTGCTTCTTGTTGGTGTTTTGCCAAAGCATTAAGACTTTCCTAGTTAGGAAAGCTTTTGACCTTTAGAGACGGCATTTTACTGCTTGCTTTGTCATAACTGATTTGCGACCCTTCTGGGTTTTATGATGTTTTGAAACTGCTTCTGTTTTGAAACTGCTGCCTTGCTATTGTTGCTTTTATTGTAATCATTTATTACTTGTTAGCTGCCTTGAACTTAGAGATGGATGGGATCAGCTGATTTCTGTTCCATCTCCATTCTGTATGCTTTCAGTAATGAACCTGCTGATTTTAAATAAATAAATTGCACACATTCCCTTCTAAAATACACATTTTATATACATTTCCCCTGCAAAATATGCATTTTGCATGCATCGGGTGGCGCTGTGGGTTAAACCACAGAGCCTAAGACTTGCCGATCAGAAGGTCGGCATTTCAAATCCCTGTGACGGGGTGAGCTCCCGTTGCTTGGTCCCTGCTCCTGCCAACCTAGTGATTCAAAAGCATGTCAAAGTGCAAGTAGATAAATAGGTACCACTCCGGCGGGAAGGTAAACGGCGTTTCCGTGTGCTTCTCTGGTTCACCAGAAGCAGCTTAGTCATGCTGGCCGCATGACCCGGAAGCTGTACACCGGCTCCCTCGGCCAATAAAGCGAGATGAACGCCACAACCCCAGAGTCGGTCACGACTGGACCTAATGGTCAGGGGTCCCTTTACCTTTACAAAATTCAGAGAGACACGCAGTCTACACTTTTTGTCAATGTATAAGTCTCAGCACTGCCAATTAGGTCAGTTCACTTTAAAACAGACAACACAATTCTTCTCCATCCCTACTTGAACTCCACAAGGAAAGGCAGGGAATACTTTAAATAAATAAAACAGACTGAGAGTTTTACTCTAAAGCAAGCCTGTGTTTTAAGGCAAGAGGAGGAATGGAGAGCTAAATCGTTAGGCCAAATGATGACAACTGAAAGCTTGGGTTGGGGCAACATGACAGGTCACCTGGTGATAGGTAACCTGTGACCTTCAGGTGCTATTAGACTACATCTCCTATCACCCTTCACCATAGCCATGCTAGCCGGGGCTAGTGTCCAACAACATCTAGAGCGCCACAGGTTAGCCACCCTTGCTGTATACTATCCCTTAAGACTGGAGGTATACCGTCTCAGTGCAAAATATTTCATTCTTCTTTACAGAGCTGAACTGTGAGGGAGTTTACACTGAGCAAAGTGTCCCTCTTCTTGTCTCTACTAGCTGAGCTGGTTTGTACCAGCTGGATCTGCGGATGAGCAAGAGGCCCAGTGGTGGCATCCCAGGCAACAGAGAGCCCCCAAACAGGGCATTCTGAAGGGAGAGGTCTGTGCTGGCCCAAGATCCCCTGGATCCCAAGCCAGTCTCCCAGCCATCAGTAACTGACATTGGGACCAATCCAGATCTGGTTGCTGCACCAGTCTGGATCTGGCATAGGCATGGGGCCTGATTGTCCCACTCTATCCCCACCACCACCACCTCCCAGCCACCTTCCAAAGTTTCCGCCATGAATAGGAGGGCTGTGAGTGCAACTGTTGTTCTCCTGCTTCACAAAGCCCTGGCAGCCAAGCTGCAAACTTTGGATTTTGCACTTGTTTGTTTGTTTGTTTTTGAAAAGCTTTACATCCTGCTTTTCAGTTGTGTCCCCAGAGTGGCTCGTGGTTTTATAAGATGTAGTTGGTTGCATTGAAACCCAAACACTTAAAACAAAATGAAACAAAACCAGGCAAGTGAGATGAAGAGCTCATTTCCAGCATTCGCTCCATCTACCTGTCCCCATCTTCTGTGTTCTCCCCAGTGTAGTTTTCTCCAGATTATTCCTTGCTTCCCTACAAGTCATTAGGCAGGCTGAATCAAAAGGGAGTAGAAACCAGTGTTTTTGCATAGGAGGCATTCACATTTCAAAAAATAATCTTCAGATGCAAGCATTATGTATACGGGTGTTGGCACACACTTCTCACCAAACCTTTTTGAAATGAAGAGGACTATTTAGAGATGATACTTATTGTGAGTAACTGCTACAGAAGTCCACGCAAATGCAATTGCGTAGGTGAACAGGAAAAGCTTCTCACATTCTTTGCAGTGCTTAGCGTTAAACATAATAGGCATCATTTTATGAAATGGCTAACAAATATTGTTGGGAAAATGTTGCTATAACAAGCATAAACTCTGTAACTGGTGTCATGCTGACTACTTATTAAAAGGCATTTGGGTGTGTATATTTTGTTCACACAGACATACACATTCCACTGCATCTATTATAAGAAAAGAACTCTGGTTGAGACATACATTCATCTCTTTGTTTCATTAATTCAGTAACCACATATTTAAAATGTGTATCTTGAATGGGGTCCCTTCTGTGTAAGACTTCAGTTTTTTCCCCCCACTACTGTCATTGATTTTTTTAAATGTATCAGACCATAAGATATGGCATGCTGTTAGAACAATGAGTCCTATACTAAAACACAGCAATAGCCTGTGCCAGGCCAAAACAGTCTGAACAGCCCTATCTCAGAAATGCCTCATCTGGGCCTCACAATGACCCCATCCTGAGCCCTGGCTTGATCCTCAATACCAGGGGCACCGCTGAGGGAGGGCAGGGGTCAGGGCCCCCCAATATTTACAAGAAGGGGGCCATACCCCCAAAAAATCTGCAGCGATCCTCAAAAGCATATGCCAGGATGAAGATGCTTGGCCCTGCTGTATCCTTTTGAGGATCACCAAGGACACAGCAGAGTGAAGCCCTTGTACAGGTGTCTTCGCCTTTGATGATCCCAAGAGTGCCTCCACTGAAGGCACGCTGGCGATCTCTGCCGAGAACACGAGGGGTGAAGCATATTTGCCCTGTGTATCCCTTTCACAAGGTAAGGCAGCTGGCGGTGGGTGGGGGATGGTGGGCCAAGTCAGCCTGGCTAAGCTGGGAGGGGGGAATCACGTGTGTGAGATCATGCATGCACAATGGCCGCTCCCCAAATGTTGGGCACAACTCCGTGTGCCTGCTCAATACCCTCCAGGTATTGAGAACCAAGGGCAGAATCAGGCCAGACAGGAACTCCAAAGTGACAAGGGGAGCATCTGCTTGGCCACCAGAGAGCTCTATCAGAAGGGGCTGACTTGGGAGGAAGGGTCTACCCAGGAGGAGAGAAAAGACTCAGCTGCAACTCAATAATGCTCTATCTCAGGCATCCCCAAACTTGGGTCTGCAGCTGTTTTGGGACTACAACTCCCACCATCCCTGGCTAACAGGACCAGTGGTTAGGGATGATGGGAGCTGTAGTCCCAAAACAGCTAGAGGGCCGAGTTTGGGGATGCCTGCTCTATCTTGTTTGCTTCTGCTCTATCAGGGTTTCCCAAACTTGGGTCTGTAGCTGTTTTTGGACTACAGTTCCCATCATCCCTGACCATTGGTCCTGCTACCTAGGGATTTGTAATGCAAAAACAGCTGGAGACACAAAGTTTGGGAAACCCTGGTATAGATCAGCATCCACACCTGGTACTGTGTCGTAGACACCAATGAAACTGGCTTATCAGCGCTTCCTACTAACTTCTCACCCACCTTCCAGTTTTTCCTCTTTCTGATATCCTGAGTAAAACATTTCTATTAGCATGCCTTTAGAAAATAACTAAAGGATCAAGCAGGGGGGGTTATTGTTGTTGTTGTTGTTGTTGTTGTTGTTGTTGTTGTTAAAATCTGTTTGAACCATTAAGCTCCAACAGTGCAATTTTATACATGTTGCCACAGAAGGCCTATTGTTTCCTATGGGGCTTACTCCCAAGTAAGCATGTGTGTATGACTGAAGCCTAAATCACTTCCAGTGCTTTCTGTAAATCTCTACCTGCAGGCAAGCAACATTGTGTTTGATGTGGCTTACTCCCCATTGCAGTGTCCAGCTCTGATTCAGGTTCCACATGAACAGCACAATTTCCTGTTCTGTTTAGTCATTTCTAAATCTAAGTGCAAACCCTTTGGGCTTTCCAAGTGTTTTACCTTGTGTTGCTTGCGTGTGCAGCCAAGCTGGGAGATCCAGGTGGCCACAAACTTCACTCTGTGTCACTGCAAGCCATGCTGTTTTTGCTGTTGGAGGTGTGATGGACCTCTCTGTCCCTATGTGTGTTTTATGCTATATCTAAGCAGCAGCAGCAGCAGGTGTTATAGAAAGCACCATATGTTCCTTGAACATTTCAGGAAAAACCCATGATGGACACATTTCACTGAGCTTTACATAATTGTAAGAACATTACTAGATTCTCCTTGGTAGGTGCAAGGACCTGGTTGTTTTGCTTTTCTTTATTCATATCCAGCTAATTAAGGATGTTTGAACATTGTCTTGCCTTTTATGAATCCATCTGTTAACTAAGTAGATACTCCAGCATCTCAATATAGGAAGTATTCTGAACACATTTCATCATGATAGTTACCACCCATTGAGACACAAATCATTTTTCGTTTCAGAAATCTTTTTAGGAACAAATGTGACAAGACTGCTAAACAGAATGCATTTGTGCGCCAGAAATAGCATGTTAAGTCAGGTGGGAGAGCATTCTGTTTGACGGTCACATGCATGCATTTTTGCTGTGCCTATGGAGCCAATAGGGATTAAGTTTTTATTAGCAGATGCGTATTCCAAGCATCTTGTTTGGGAACTTGTTGCTGGCAATGCAAATCTTCTCCAAGCTGCGGTAGTGAAGAGGCAATGGGAGGGAGGTTGGCGCAATGTCCCGTCCAAGAGGGAGACATCCCTTTCTTACAAAACGTAGACTATGAAGTTACTAGTAATAACTAGCTGACATTATAGTGGTCCAACCAGTCTAAAAGCCTATTAATTCTACTCTTACAAATGGCATCCATAAAGCATTAGGTTGATCCATTAATAATCCTAGAGTTGAAAGAGATGATCCTCTGAGCACTTTTTGAGGGTTCAAACATACTAAACATCCATTGGCATTCAGTTTATTTTAACAAAGAAAGACTAGAAATTAGAAGATGTAGTTTAAAATAGATTGCTTTGGCCATATTGTTACCATACTGATACTAAATAATAAGAAACACAAATTAAATATTTAATTGTTGCTGCTTCCCTTGAGGAAGGAGGATCCATGTTCCTCTAAGTTACAGGCTGTTTGGGTAGCTAATAAAAGCATTATTTTCCTAATGAATTAGATTTATCCTCAGCTTCACACTTTTTCACTTGAGAAATACAATAATATATCAAAATATATTTGGGGTAAAACTTTTAATAAGAACATTTGCAATGCTTTTGCAACAACACAGTAATGGCTGTTGTAGGAGAGAGAATATAATACTGTACGACTATTTGTGTGAAAGTTTAATGCAAGCAAGAGTTTTCCTCTAGGAGCAGATTTTGACCTTGCAGTTCAACAACTGAAATTGTAATTCTTTGCTTGCTGCTGCTCTGAAAAGCAAAGGATACTTCATGTCTCCTGCCTCAAGACCCAATTGCTGCTGTTCTTTGTAACCATCAATCTTCATTTGGCTTGCTTTGCAAAGAAATTAACCTTCCTGTAGTGTTGCCTTTCCCCTCCCCTCACCCCCACTTATTTTATCGAAGTGTAACATAAGCCTTGAATAGCCATATATGCTTCATGAACATTCCGTGTTACTGTTTAAAAAGATATAGTGGCAATGTAAGCACTGAATCAGCATTGAGATTCACATGATCAATTTATTTTCTTGTCAAATAAAGCTCTTTAATGGTTTGCATTTTGTACGGTTGGCTGTTTCAATAAAATCTATTTAATTAACTATCAAGATCTGACGGAACACACTTAGGCACTGTCATTCATTTCAAATGAACAATAATTTCCATCAAAGACAACATGCCAACCATTTTAATGAGATATTTCAACCTTAGCAGGGTTTCATGTTAATGATCAAAAATAAATATCTCAGGGATTTTTTTTTTATCAAACTATCATTACTAACCACTTCTCATTAATATTGTGATAGACTGTCACTGCTTATTCACCAAATGCTCCATGCTTAGAACAAATCCTAAAGTGATTATGCAAATCACAGATAAATGTGGGGGGGGGGTGGCCAGCAACATTAGTCTTAATTCATCTTTCAATACCTGATACCATTATTGCTTTATTCCCACAGAAGAAACATATAAAGTCCATAGCTCAGGAGTAATCACATACTTTCCAGTCATGAAGTCTTGGCATCCCCTGTTAAAGGACCCCACATAGACCTTGGAAAGTCATTGTCAGCCAAACTAGGTACCACCAGGTAAGATGGACCAATCAGGTGCCTCAGGAAAAGGCAGGTACATGTGAGGTGTGATTTTCAAAAGCAAATGATTTATATGGGGTAAAAACTAATCAACTCACCCACCTTCAGATTTTTTTTTTAATATTACAGGTTTCTGGAAGGAAATCTGGAAGGATGTTAAGTATCAGCTAAATCTAACAGAGTGATTAAAACTGATTGTGGCTTCCTCTCAGATTGTAAATTCAAAGCATGGGAAATGGTCAGAGGGAGAATGAAAGCAAAGAAGCACACAAGAGGATTGTGCTTCAAAAGCCTTCATAATAAAATATAGTAATTAGTTTGAAGAAAATCCCATAATAGATTTTTTTTTTTGCAGTTCACAGGAATTCAAATTGCAGACAGATAGAACAAATTATTTTACACAGAGTAATGAGCAAGCCATTACAAGGCCCTGCCCACGTTCCTTCCTGACTACATAGTTCACGTCCCATTTCATAAAAACACTCTACTTTAAAAAAAAAAACCTCAGAAATTAAAACTTGTTCCTTCCACTATACAATAGCTAGGGAGCTCACAGTCAACTAGACCTATTAGCAGAGGACCTCATGAATGGTGACATGAATGCATACACTTGAGAGCAATTAGCTATCATGCATATTTTTGCTTAAAGTGTGGAGATCTTTGTCCGAAGAATGATGTTTTAAACCAGAGCTTTCCAAACTGTGTGTCACGACACATCAGTGTGTCGGCTGCAGTCCTCTCGGGACTGGAAAGAGGTTGGTTTAACTTCCAGTTTGCTAGTAAAACTGAATTACTGTGTTGCAAAATGATGCGTGCCTAAAAAGCGTGTCACCAACATGAACAGTTTGGAAAGCTCTGTTTTTAGCAATGAGCCATTCTTCATAATCTCTTTGAAAACATTGAAGTCAGCTGAATACAGCAATAAATATCAATAAAAATAAATTGTTGTGGTTGTTGTTTTGTATTTGTTTACAAATATACATGCAATGTTTCTTGCCATCAACCCATGCTACAAAATACAGATAGAGACATTTGGAGGACTATATTTGGCACTTGGGTCTTAGCTAGAGCAAGAACAATTTCCATTGAAAAATCACAAGTAGCCCAGAAAGATATGGGGTATACATGTGCCATGCACAGTGCATTAAATAGGTTAGCCTCCCTAAAAAGCAGGCTGATAGATATTTAGCCAAAATGCTGGGAGGTGAGGCAAGTCTTCCTTTTTTTTTTTTTAATAATATTTTTATTAAACAATTTTTATATTCATACAAACAAAACATACATAAACAAACAAAAGACAAAAACAAAACAAGAAACAAGTACCATTTCATGTCCTAATTTCTTAAACCTTTCTTCTTCGACTTCCTCATGCCTCCCGTTTCTGTATTCCAAATTCTAATCAATTGTTCAGCAAATCTTCCCTTATTTTGCTATAAATTTAAGCTAATCATCCTTATTCTCCTTGTCTTAACCATTACTGATAGTAACCATTTACTTCAGTCCAACATCATTCTAACTGTCATTAATTTTGTAATATTTCTTTAAATAGTCCTTAAACTTTTTCCATTCTTCTTCCGCCGCTTCTTTTCCCTGGTTTCGGATTCTGCTCGTCATTTCTGCCAAGCCCATGTAGTCCATCACCTTCATCTGCCATTCTTCCAGTGTGGGTAGATCCTGTGTCTTCCAGTACTTTGCAATGAGTATTCTAGCTGCTGTTGTAGCATACATAAAAAAAGTTATATCTGTCTTTAACACCCCTTGGCCGACAATGCCCAAGAGAAAGGCCTCTGGTTTCTTAGGAAAGGTATATTTAAATACCTTTTTCAGTTCATTATAAATCATTTCCCAGAATGCCTTAATCTTCGGGCACGTCCACCAGAGGTGAAAAAAAGTACCTTCCTTTTCCTTACATTTCCAACATTTATTGTCAGGCAAGTGGTAGATCTTTGCAAGCTTGGCTGGGGTTATGTACCACCTATAAATCATTTTCATTATATTTTCTCTTAAGGCATTACATGCCGTAAATTTCATCCCGGTGGTCCACAACTTTTCCCAGTCAGCGAACAAAATATTATGACCAATGTCCTGAGCCCATTTAATCATAGTTGATTTAACCGTTTCATCTTGTGTATTCCATTTCAGCAGCAAGTTATACATTTTTGACAAATTCTTAGTACTGGATTCTAACAGTTCAGTCTCTAATTTTGATTTTTCCACCTGGAAGCCAATTTTACTGTCCATTTTAAACACTTCATTTATTTGATGATAGTGCAACCAATCTCTCACCTTCCCTTTTAATTTCTCAAAACTCTGCAATCTCAATTTGTCCCCTTCCTTTTCCAGAATTTCCCAATATCTTGGCCATTTCGACTCCATATTTAACTTTTTAACTGCCTTAGCTTCCATTGGCGACAACCACCTTGGAGTTTTATTTTCCAGCAAATCTTTATATCTAACCCAGACATTTAATAGTGCTTTTCTGACAATATGGTTTTTAAAACTTTTGTGTGCTTTAACCTTGTCATACCACAGATATGCATGCCACCCAAAAATATTGTTAAAACCTTCCAAATCCAAAATGTCTGTGTTTTCAAGAAGCAGCCAATCTTTTAGCCAGCAGAAAGCTGCCGCTTCATAGTACAATTTAAAGTCTGGCAGGGCAAACCCCCCTCTTTCCTTTGAATCCGTTAATATCTTAAATTTTATTCTGGGCTTCTTGCCCTGCCAGACAAATTTAGATATATCTTTCTGCCACTTCTTGAAACAGTCCATTTTATCCATTATTTGTAATGCTTGAAACAAAAACAACATTCTTGGCAATACATTCATTTTTATAACTGCAATTCGACCTAACAAGGAAAGCTTCAAGTTTGACCAAATCTCCAGATCTTTTTTCACTTCTGTCCAAGTTTTTTCATAATTGTCTTTAAATAAATTCACATTCTTAGCTGTCATATTCACACCCTGGTGAGGCAAGTCTTCCTGTCCCAACATGCCATCCACCACTAGCTCTGGGATGCCATTTGTGCCTGCAGCAGGTCCACTTCAGGATATGAATTCAGATGGGAAGGAAAATGGACTACAGATTCTTAGGAATTCATCTAGGCGATTAGTGTACAGTGGTACCTCGGGTTAAGTACTTAATTCGTTCCAGAGGTCCGTTCTTAACCTGAAACTGTTCTTAACCTGAAGCACCACTTTAGCTAATGGGGCCTCCCGCTGCCTCCACATGATTTCTGTACTCATCCTGAAGCAAAGTTCTTAACCTGAAGCACTATTTCTGGGTTAGCGGAGTCTGTAACCTGAAGCGTATGTAACCCGAGGTACCACTGTATATTATCAGCAAAGAAGATGGTTTCATTTTCTTCCTCTCCTATCTATGCTTTTTCGTGCGGACCAACAATGGAGGAAATAAAAAGCAAGAGCTTAGATAAGAAACTAATCATATCTGAACAAGTACAGGAACTGTAAGAGAACGGAAAGGAAAGGTCATAGTACAGATCAATTACACAGTCACTGATTGAATAAAAGACAGTAATTCAGTTGGAAAAGCCTTTCTTCATTCTTGTGGTTTATGAAGAGCCGTAGAGGCCTGCAATTGAATTGAAACCGCCTAGAGTTCCCTTTGGGGCTACCAAATGATACTGTTAATCACTGTTACTGTTAGTACAAAAACTGTAGCCAGATATAAAACAAATAATGAAAAGACTCCGCCGCACCTCGGGCATTGGATACCTGAAGGAACTGGGGAGGCGTATAGTATTGTATTGCATACCAAAGCCATATTTCAGACAATTGGACTCTACCAGTGCTTGATAATAGTGTCTCCCCTCTCTACCTACCCTCTATTTACATAGTGCTTGTCTCTGTGGAACCTCGTTGTGAGGCTGTAAAGCAGCAGCAGGGCTCTCGGGACAGTAATCCAATCTCAATAACTAATCTCTTAATCTAGTTTGAAATACTGATTCAGTGCCGGCCACCTTGGGTTGAGCTTTCTATTATATTATAATATCAGCAAAGCTGCTCCCTTGGAAGACAGATGTAACCCTTTCAGCGCTAACTCTTCATCTCTGGGAAAAACATCAACAGGCCGACTTCGGCCTTCAATCCCTCACCCATTATCCCAGCCCACCCATCAAGAAAAGAGGAAGACTGCAGTCTTACACACACTTAGCTGAGAGCAACTCTCATTTAACTCAATGGGAATTGCTTCTGAATAGACAAGCGCCTGTGTTCTAAACAGGGAAGCCCTATACATGTCTACTCAGAGGTAAACCCCACTGAGTTTACAGGGACTTCCTCCCAGGTAAGCATCTATGGAGCTTCAACTGTCAACTCCCAAAGGTGCTGTTTGCTTGCTTGGGCGTATTTATAATCAAAATTCTCAAGGTGACTCACAATAAAACAGGCAATGGTGTACTTCTTACCGGAGCAGGACAAAGGCGTATACATTATATAAAAGTATATATTATTCTCCAATGTTTCAAGAAGTGCCATTCTGCAACTGACTTCCTGACCTGGAATTGACTATTGAAACAAATGGATCCCTCACAGGCCAGGGCTTCCTCACTGGGCTGCTTTTGATGTCTCTCATAGCTCCAGCTCTGGTTGCAGAAGCAGGAGGCACTGGAGGAGCAATGAAGCCTCTCTCACATGCCTCCAAAGTTGGAAATGTAAATGTGTTGCATTTTATTGTGACAAATGCAATGCATTTCAAGTGCTTCTCTTCTACAGCAGAACAAAAATAATTTCCATCTCTACATATCATCATAAGGAACTCACAGTAATTGTCATTTGCATTTGACACTTTTCAGAGAACTAGCTTTCTTTATTGTCCCTTTTATAATATAGTCAACCCTGTCATTTGGCTCATCCACAGGGGGAGGGAATTGCTTCACAGATCTTATAACTATACAACACTGTGCAGTACTGCACTTCTGCTCACACTACTGTGTGTCTCTCACCCCTTTGAGTGTCATCCCACGGATTTCACCAAGGTAGTCACCAGCTCATTCAGAGCCTGGTATTTCAGAATATCCTTTTTTTTTTAATGGTGATGCACAGACAAATGTATTGAAGCAAATGCCATCATATTAGTAATGTAGCAAGAGAAAAATGCTGGTATTACTGAAGTAGAAAGGGAAAAAAATATTATGCTTGGAATTCTTATTTAACACAACTGCCATGAAGCAGAAAAACTATTAAGCAGTTAATGAAAAAAGACAGAGGCTATTACATTAGTAATGTATAATGGGGAAGATGGGGTAGAATCATCATTATTAACTACAACCTCAAAGCCAGCCCTTCTATTAGACGGGCTGCTCAGCTGCTACCCATATGGCTGTTGAAGGTCTCTTCAGAGCATCTTGCTCTGAGGAAAGGGTTCCTTCTGCAGAGTGAGGCATTCTGGGTGAAGTGGTCCAGGAGAGCACCTGCACTGCTACCATTTTCCCACAGCTTCTGAATTTTATTTTATTTCAATAAATTAAAATTTTGATATTAGGTAACTTTACTCTTTTAACTAAATCTAAAATAAAAATTATAGCTGATGCAGAAATGTGCTAGCGCAGGTGCTCTCCCAGGTGGCCTCTCCCAGAATACCTTACTCATCTGAAGGATCTTTGAGGTGCAGAGGAGGGGCAATGAGAACAGACTAACAGAGCTGCCTCTGCATTACAAGCAGCAAAAGTATTTAAATGTAAGCAGTGAAAGGAAGGAGGAAGGGAAGCAGCAGGGTTGCCTCAGCGGTGCCATGTCTTACCCCAATCTAGTATATTCTGTTTATTTATTTAACAAAAATGATTTTAACAAACAGTTTCAAACCATATTAAAATATGGTTAAAATTAAAAATTAAAAAATAGAGTGTGAGATTGGCTTCATTATTATCAGATAATGGAGGCATATAATTTGGATAAAAAAATTGGCTTCCAGGTGGAAAAATCAAAATTGGAAACAGAACTGTTAGACTCCAAAACTAAGAATTTGTCAAGAATGTATAATTTGCTGTTGAAATGGAATACTCAGGATGAAACGGTGAAATCTGTTATGATTAAATGGGCACAAGATGTTGGACATAACATTATGATGGCTGACTGGGAACAGTTATGGACCACAGGTATGAAGTTCACGGCATGTAATGCCTTAAGAGAGAATATAATGAAAATGATATACAGGTGGTACATGACACCAGTCAAGCTTGCGAAAACTTATCACTTGCCCGATAATAAATGTTGGAAATGTAAAGAGACTGAAGGTACATTCTTTCACCTTTGGTGGACATGCCCAAGGATTAAGGCTTTCTGGGAGATGATCTATAACGAAATGAAAAAGGTATTTAAATATACCTTTCTGAAGAAACCAGAGGCCTTTCTCCTGGGCATGGTCGGCCAATTGGTGCCAAAGAAGGACAGAACTTTCTTTATGTTTGCCACAACAGCAGCAAGAATACTTATTGCAAAGTATTGGAAGATACAAGATCTACCCACCCTGGAAGAATGGCAGATGAAGGTGATAGACTATATGGAACTGGCGGAAATGACTGGCAGAATCCGAGACCAGGGAGAAGAGTCGGTGGAGGAAGATTGGAAGAAATTTAAAGACTATTTACAGAAACATTGTAAAATTAATGAATGTTAGAATGATGTTGGAATGAATCTATGTGATTTTAGCAAAAATGTAACAAAGATTTAAGAAAAATAGACTGTTAATTGGTGAAAGGAGGGAAAGTAAACTTATATTAAGATCAAGATAAATTTTCAGGATAAAAATTTGAAGAGAGGGAAAGGATTTGCTGAAATGGATAATTGACTTAGAATACAAAAAAGGGAGGTGTGAGGAGGTCAGGGAAACAAGCAAATGAAAGACAAGTTATGGGAAGGTTCGATTTGTTGTGGGTTTTTTTAATTGTTTCTATTTTTCTGTTTTTTATTGTGATGTGTTGTTTTGCTATTGTTTAATTTGGTGTTTCTTCTTTTTTTCTTTTTGTAACCTTAAAACTTCAATAAATACTATTTTAAAAAATAAAATAAAATATGGTTAAAATCAACACCAGCTAAAAAAAAAGAATACACGCATCCTCTCTAACGTCTGGCTAGGCTTGCCTAAACAAAAAATGTTTTTAAAAGGCATCAAACAAAATACAGTGCAGGTGCCTGTCTGATGTAAACAGGCAGTGAGTTCCAAAGCACAGGTGCTGCCACACCAAAACAGCAGTTTATTGCAAGTGCAGAATGGGTATAATATTAGCACCTGTAAGCGCAGGCATAGGCAAACTCAGCCCTCCAGCTGTTTTGGGACTACAACTCCCATCATCCCTAGCTAACAGGACCAGTGGTCAGGGATGATGGGAGTTGTAGTCCCAAAACATCTGGAGGGCTGAGTTTGCCTATGCCTGTGTAAGAGAGCCACTTCCAAAGATCAAAGCAGTTGAGTGAGCCGTCCTGCAAGTAAACTGGTCCCAAGCTATTAAGGACTTTATATACTAATAGAAACACATTGAACTTGGCCTGGCAAATGGGCAAATAGTGCAGCTCTCTGAGCAGAGATGTTACATGCAGACACCTCTTGACTGCCACAAAGCAAAACACTAAGCAATAGGAATGTGCCTATGAACTGAAGCACACTACCTAAGATTGCTGCTTCTGCTTCTTTCTTTTAGATATAAAACATTTCATTTACTAAACATTAAGTTTCAGGCAATAATGATTGGAGTTCTCATCATTTTTGACAGTACTTAATACATCTTGGTTTTCACTGAACTATGAAATTTCATTGCCAAATAGAAATCATATTAATGACACTGCTTGGGGGGAGGGGCATTATATAATATAATTTGTACCTCAGGTTTGCGAGATGAATATTTGTCACTGAAGGTTTTTTCCACCCTGTAGTTATCAATTTAATTAGCTTTTTTTCTGTTCTTACAAATGATTTTTAGCCATCCTCAGGTATTCTTTCTCCCCACCAACAAATGCTCCTGTTAGGATTGATGAGAAATCAATACCTTTCGCAAGTGTTCACTGAAAGAATGCAGTTGTCTCCAATTGCTGCAAATGAGAGGGGATTTAAGCTACGAGCACTTGCCATTCAAGCATGAAAACAGCACTGGTGCTCCTGCTGCTAAGCAGCATGGTCCCTAATGGGAGAGCATATCTCATTGCAGGCCCACACCAGTATTATTTACCCTGGGGGGAAACCATGAATAGCATAACGCATGGCAAACGCAATGCACAGAACCTCTTAGAATAAACCCCAGCATGGAAAGACAAAATGATTACAGTCACATTGCCTCAACAATTAGCTGAGTCTAAAAGATGATTTTATTTTTTCCCCTTGATTCGGGAAATTGTGCTTCACAAAAGTTCCTTAATAGCAAATCTTGAATCTGAGAATTAATCTTATATACGCCCTCTGCTCCTATTCCATTCTTCTGAAGCCCCTGGAAACTAATACTACAGTCAATGGACTAAATGGGGGGTATGGAGTACTCTTTCTTCCCTCATCTTCACTATGCTAATGAAATATTAACCGTTGTCCTTCCTGTGACAGGCACAATCTTACAGTACAGTGCAGCTTGTCCAAATGGCCTTGGGACATATGACCTCAGTCCAGTTCTCCATGCTTGCACAGCTGTGGGCTGCCATCTACTGCTATCCAACGAGATGTCAAGTCAAATGGCTGCTGATAAAGTTAAACACTCGTTTTGGAAAGAAGAGAAATATTCAAGCTGTTACCGTATGAAGTCTGTCTGTCTTGACGTCAATACTCTAGGCAAGTCTTTCCCAATCTTGAGAGCCCAGATGCTGTTGTACTGCAATTCCCATCTTTCCTGACCATTGGGTTGTGCTGGCTGGGCCTGATGGGAGTTGTAGTACAAAAATGTCTGGGGACCACGGTTGGGAAAAGCTGCTCTAGGTCCTCATAGACAGTGTCATAACATATTTAATAGGCAATATTTGCTTAGCACCTAACCTTCATTCCTTGCTGTTTAGACAGGATTTATTCATCAGGAACATAAAAGTGCAAACCTGAGGATGGCTTGCATCTTATTCCAAGTGTACATTGAAGTCTAAAAAACAAGCTGTGTCTCAAAAAATAGACAGAGAGCTATATTTTTAGAAAATGAAAAGCAATCTTCTGCGTGTCTCTGAAAGAATAGTGAACTAACATGGTAACATTTGAGTCACTGCTGCTGCCATGTATACAAAAGAATTTACAACATTGCAAGTGGGAATGACTACAAGTAGGTAATATGTTACACTTTTTATATGGCTTCATAAATTAAATTCTTTACAAACTATAGCCTGGACCAACTCTGGAACTTTACCTACTATCAGAGGAATTTTTGGGGTTGCATTAGCCCCATTATCAGAAATCCAACAATATCACAAACTATTTACAATTGAAAAGTAAACTTGAGGAAGAAAATTATCAGTATCTTTGGCATTCTCCTTAGGAAAGTCATTAATTGACCAGCATAAGCTCAAATTCTTGCATGAAAAAATGCAGAGTGAGAATCAGCTTATTTTTCTACACCGTGAGCTGTCCCGAAAGCCTACCCTGTAACTGTAACAAACTGTAACATACCAAAACAACCCATATTTTGCACCACAAAGCTTTGCTCTTGAGTGGCGAACTCAGGCAGGTTATTGACTATTCTACTATTTGGAACTTGCTGATGAGGACATTGTGACTAGCTTCCCCACCCACCCTCATCCACACACTATTTATTACATTCATATTCCAACTTTCTTCAGTAGGAGGGATTAGGATTCCTAAGCAGTCACACATCCAGCAGCAGGATGGAAATATGATTGCAACAGTATATCACACATTCTGAAGAAACCATGTGCCCACCATCAATCCAGTAGTCCAATTCTACCTGGCATTATTTTGGGGGTACTTATTGATCTATCCATTAATCAGGCCCAAATCAGATGCAATGCCCTCAAGTGAGGACAGGAGGCCAGCTCAGGATTCATAGACCCAGGGCCCAGCTTAACCCTAAACCCAGACTGCTTTGTTTTGATACTTTCACCCATGCATACTTTCAGCAGGTGGACTAGGCAGCTCGGCACTTGCAGAGACCTGCAGAGCTGTTCCGGGCTTGGCTGAATGAGGCCTCCATCCCATCCAACACACTAGATTTTGTAAAAAGCTGATAGAAACCAAATTGTGTCAGAAGAAATGGAACCATCAAAATTTAAAAGGCTGAATGCAAGATAGCACTTAAGGTAAATGTTCCAGTAGTGCAAGGGCTTCTCCTTGTGCAATAGAAAATTCTCCCTTTTCTCTTCCTCCAGCATGATCTCTAAATGTGTTCTTAGGGCTCCTCCCAGCCCTCCAGAGCAGATTTGGGGAGGGAAGGAAAGCCCACTGCACTACTGCTAATATTTGCACTAGGGTAACTATTTAATTGCATACCACCAAAAGTCCCATCTTCAGGTGGTAGAAAACCCTGCTTCTGAACAGCTAGACTGTATGTTCTCTAACACACACACACACACACACTAAGGACACCATGTTGGTCCTTAAGAAAAAAGCCAAAATGGAGTCAGACAATTATTAGGACAAACTAATAATTATGTGTGTGTGTGTGTGTGTGTGAGAGAGAGAGAGAGAGAGAGAGAGAGAGAGAGAGAGAGAACAAGCTTTCAAATTCTCCAGAACTCTTCATCAGGCTGGATGTTAAACAAAGTGTGTTGCAGGGGGCGGGAGAGTGAGAGATTTTGATAACTGTATTGCTCCTGGTCTCCTGACCTGAATAAAAGAGCATACACCCACACAGTTCCCTTAAGGGCACAATATTCTAAAGGTCTCTGAACAAATTTAACATGCATTAACTATCCTATTACCTTTCTATTTAGGGAACTTAATTCAAAGCATAGCAAATGTTAATGTGTTCAATTACATATGCAATCGTATTAAACAGACAGCTACTTCCAACATTTCAGCTGCTTCAGGCATCAATATACATTAATTGGCTATTGAGTAGGACTCTTCTTGCCATGATATCTTATCCCAATATCTATGTGAATAACAAAACAATATTTCAGCACTCGTGATAAGTTAGGTGCTTCACCATTCTTCAAAGGAGCAGGGTTGCTTTTAATTGCAAATGCTCTTGATGAATGTTTAGACTATTATACCTTATGGTTGCCCAAATAAGAGTTGCTTCAATTAGCAAAGCTGATTAACCTGGATACTTCAGTTATGGTTACCTGCTTACGATAACTTAGAATATTGTAAATGTTACAGTGGGGGTTGGGAAGCCGTGGCCCTCCAGATGGACTCCACTTCCCATCAACCCGATCAGCATGGGCAGAGATAGCCAGGAATGATAGGAGTTGTAGTCCAACAACATCTGGGTAGAGAATGCACTTCAGGAATGCTACTTTTGGTGGGATCTCTATGGCAGTCCTAACAATGGGCTATGACTCTTAGTGACCATGATTGAAAGGAAGACCGCGAGGTAGTTGCGGTCCATTTTTTTCTAAGAGCAGCCACTGTTATTGAAAAGGAACTGAGTGAGATGCAAATAAAACATTTTGATCTAGAAACCCATCTCTTGTGGCATTTGAAGGCCAGCTAGGGGTCCTTGGGACTTCACTGGCGAGGAAAATCAATGTCTCCTTCAGAAAATTATGTTTGTATGGGATGATCTCCCATTTATCAATACCATTCTAAGCATCCCTTTATTGATCTAGATCAGGCATGGCCAAACTTGGCCCTCCAGCTGTTTTGGGACTACAATTTCCATCATCCCTGACCACTGATCCTGTTAGCTAGGGATGATGGGAGTTGTAGTCCCAAAACAGCTGGAGGGCCAAGTTTGGCCATGCCTGATCTAGAGTTACCCAGATTATTACAGACAGTGTGGATTTAACCCAATATATGAGAAACAACATTTGTTCAAGTGCCAGTTGCTACCCAGAAGTACGGTAATTTAAGGCATGAACTGTGGACTAGGCTGAGAACTGTGCTGAAAAAGAAGCACAGCTGGAAAATGGAGATGAAAACCATTTCATTGGCCATTGGGTCTGGCAGGGTAGAAGTCATAGAGACCAACACTCACCAAAGATATATTGCACACATTCACATGACCGGTCTCCCATTATGGCATCCAACAATACGATACAAGATGGGCATTCAGGCTTGAGAACATATCCGACATTAAATATAACATACAACATTCAGGCTTGAGAACATATCCAACATTAAAAGCAGATTGCTCTCTGTCATAGTACTTCACATTTGAATATTTAGCAAGCTCCCATCTTGGGCTTCAGCACATTTCTATGTTTTATAAACAGTTCAACAAACAAGAAGCCAGATACCATCACCTGAAAGCACTAGTTTCCTGGAGTGGGGAATCATTACCAAAAAGGAATTATAGACTACATTCAGGAAACCAACTGAAATTGCTGTCCCTTATCAGCATAGCATCTCACATTTTTCCAGCCACATGGCAATTGCTAATAAGATTGCATTTCAGACAACTAAATGATGAATTTTGAAGCTCTCTTATGATTTGAGACCTCAACTTTAGTTCAAGGGCATCATAATTTATCACTGATTTAAATCTCTTTGAAATATGGATGAAATTCTAGTAGTATTAAAGTCAATGGTATACAAATAGAACTATTTCACTTGAGCAGAACATTTCTACTATGAATAAATGGAATAATATATTTCAAGAACACTTGTTGTAACTAAGATGCAATGGAACCTCTTTGCATCCAGGGGCTATTTGTGCAAACATAGGTGATTGCCACATGCAAGTTTCAGCAGACACACAAACATAAAGAAAGTAAATAACTTGTGCTGGCAGACGCATAACCACTTTCCAAAGGGTAGAAAGTACTGTGGATACAACCGAAGAATGAGAATTGATGCCCAGGCAAGGAGTGGAAACTTAGGGAAACTTAGGGAGTCATGCAAACTTTCCCTATGAATTTGATGAAGAGTTCAGAGCAGAGCAAAAGCAGCAGCTAAAAGCTGAAATGTACCTATGTAAAGAAAAGACAGCTTCAGTTTTTAAAAATAAATAAATTACAGCTTTTTATTTACTTCTTTAGAGTAATGAGAATAGGCAGCATAAGGAGTGGGGGGGAAACATAAAGGGTCTTTAAGAGTGTATTGTTGTGTAAGTATTGCCTTAGGAATCATACTTAAAGGTTTCATAGAAGCATATAGATTACATATTTTTAATGAAGTAATTATGTATTATGAGAATAAGACATAATTGTTTAATAATGGTACATAATTACCATGAATAATACATAGTTACCACGCATGACTTTATATTGCTAAAAATAATACCACCTGAAATCAGGTATAGAGCAGGTAGGTGTGGCTTGGCCAGAATGGCCTGGTGGCCTAGATGGGGAGGACTGGTGAGCCAAATTAGACCCATGGGTCAGAGGCTCCCCACTCCTGGTTTATAAGATGGGTCGCATATTAAAATCCCAGTGTGCTAAATGGTGTATTTTCTGCTCCAGGCTTGGCCCATCTTCAGGAAGAGCACAGGATTGGATAATGACAATTCACAATAATTGAGTGCACTGTTTTGACATGCTTCAAATCATAACAGTAAAAGCATGCCTTCATAATAAAATATAGATGGAGATGGAAAAACATAGAACAACAATAAATATAATGGAAGATATCTGAAGTAATTTTGACAGTTTCCCTAAACAATAGTGTTTATGTAAATTGGTAAACTGGAAGGAATCTATTCATGGGGTGTAGGAAAACAAGAAAATTGTTTAAAGAGCAACAGCTTGAGCAGCAATCCATGATACAATAAGCAAAGTTGCAGATGGGAAACGGTTATCTCAGGGCAAAATGCACCAGGAAGTTTCTAAAATAATTTTCTAGTGGTATCACCATATAGCCAGTTCAGATTGATGCAATGAGACATGTATTAAAAAATCAATTATATAAAAGAGAGCACCCGTGAGAAATAAAAATAATGCCGTATGTGGTTTTTATAGAGAAGGATTAACCACCTACGCCCCAGTTCTGAATCCTCTTGTGTTCCCATTGCTGCTGCAGATTAACAAATTTACTCCTCTTTGGCAAAGCACTTTGTGATAAGGGTATGGTAACTGTAGTTGTAAATGCAATGGAAACAACTTCATACCTAAGGGCTTCTCAAAACTGCCTCCATAGGCCTTCCTCATATTACACTAACACAATGTACTATATGGCTGCTTTGAACAATGGATCCTGCCGGATACTCTTCATTGCCCACACCTTAGCCAAGCCCAATGAACAAAGCAATCCTAAGTGGGGTTGGGACACAGCAAAGTCCTGCTGGCTTGCGTCACCAAGGGCAGAATATGGAGCCTGTTTCATCAAGCTTTTCTGTCTGGCAGATCATTTCATTTCTCCCCATTCAAAGCAATGCAGGAACACTAGCTACAGGGCTGGAATAGTTTAGGGTCTGGAATGACTGCCTTTCAGGGGAATCGTGCAGCTTTGGATCCAGCAGATTCATAGCCTGTTTCTACCATGGAACACCTCGTTTCATGGCTCTGTGCTTACAGCCACCAGCAGGAACACTACTGGTCAGTGGCATGGCATGGGTTGCCAGTGCCCCGGACCACACAGAGCGGGGTGGGAGGGAGGGAATGAAATGGACAGAGTACACATGCACATTCAACTGCCTAATGGCATCCACGTCACCCAGGAGGTGGCAGTCACAGAGATAAGAAAATAAGAGTTGTTCTGGAGAGGTGACTTCCTGGTTTGCATGGACAAGCCATTGTCAACGGAACCCAGTGATGGAAGAGCATAGCTGTATTGAGGGAGCACCGTGTGTTGAAATTGGGTGCCCCTTAACAAATTTTGCACCCAGCGCAACCAGCCCTGTGGCCCTCCCACACACTATGCCACTGCTACTGGTGGTAACTTTCCAATTGCTCAGCACATTGCAGATGCTGTAGCGAAGCCCCTCTCCCCTTCTGTCAGCAGAGTCTGACAGAGGGGCACTTCCACCATTTCCTAAACTCCTAAACTCCTGGCTGGACATGCACATCCCCTATATGACATTTTAACACAGTTAAAAAGTCTGGTTTACATATGCATGTTCATCACTTAGTGATTCCAATGAGAAGGAATGGCATGGTCCATCAATGATATAATATCTCAAATGGAATGTTTCTCCATTGAATTAGTTCACACATTTGGCTGCCAGTCACTAAGCATCTTAGTGAGTGGAGAAGCAAAGTGATGTAACTGCAAGGGTACACCAGGCCCTGATAGAACAAGATGCTTCTTTGGAACTGTTCTTCTGATGATCTGACCAAAGCCCGTGCATCTGAATAAATAACAGCAGAGATGTACACATTATATCCAAGACTGTGCTGGAAAGGAAACAATATTGTCAAATGAACTAAAGGGATCCTCTGATTTCCAGCCATTCCAAACAGTTCTGCCAAAGTCCCACATTTATTTCAGAAGAGGGCACTGTGGGATGCAGTGCTGTTAAAAAATCAAACAAATCAGACCAAGACTCTACACCAGTTGCCAATACCATGTAATTTGCAGCTAATTACTTTTGTTTTTGTTTAGAGAACTATGCATGCAATTTATTTTGTACAAATAAATTATCATTCGTGCTCATACTCAGTTGAGAGAGAAGGACTGCTTTGCACCATAAAAAGCAAAAATATTTCTAAACTATCAGAGAGACTTTTCACATTTTTTAAAAAAACAGCTCTCATAATGCAGACAGATCCTTACTTCCTGCCAAGTTCCACAGGCTTCAGAACTATCTCATTATGTATGGAGAGTGCACAATTATTAGGAAACGTGTCTTATTTAAGAACATTGATTAAAGGGTGGGAAACCCAAACATCAGACTCAGGGAAGAGGGGAGGAGAAACAAGCACCAGCAAAACAGTTGTATCGATGGAAATTAACAGACCACACAGCCTTGTTCTGGTGTTGGTGCTGGTGTGCTTCTCAACAGGTGAGCAGAGAGAGGAGTTGTGCCAACTTGTCCCAACCCTTTGCTTTCCTGTAATGATCATGGCTGTAGGTGGTGATGGAGCCTTTGCACATAAAGCTATATGAACAAAGGCTGCCTTCTGACCCAGAACTCCTATAGCACTGTACTATAACAGTAGGAACAATGGTCATCCAATGTGGCTGGGTGCTAGGGTGGCAGTACACAGCACCTAGCTAAACTGTGGAATTTGCTCCCACAAAATGTAGTGGTGGCTACCACCACGGATGGCTATAAAATGGGATTAGACCAATTCATTAAAGATAAGGCTATCAATGGCTACTAGCCATGGTAGCTAGCTATGTTATACCTCCATTACCAGAGGCAGTCACCTCTGAATGCCAGTTGCAGGGAATCACCAGTAGGGAGATTCCTGCTTTGGGGCTTTCCATAGGTAACTGGTTGGCCACAGTGAGAACAGGACACTGACCCACTGACTCACTTGTCTGACCCATCAGGGCTCTTCTTACGTTCAATTGCAAAGAAGGATGTTCCAGCCCCATGGTCATTTTGGTTGCCCTTTTGTGAATCTTAGTACAACACCCTCTTTGAGTTGTGGCAACCAGATGATTTGTGGCTTTATGTTTGGCTATACTGTATATTAATATTTATTTTATATTCTTACAGTAGCTGCAAATAAAATATTGAAGTTATTTTTGAAACCTTCCTATGCATTAGGAGTATCAGCAGAGGTCACTCTCCATTCTCCCTCTTTAGGTAAAGTACATAGTGTATATACAAGAGAGACAGACTTCCCTATGGCGGTGCCACAACTATGGAATGCTATCCCAAGAGAGATGCATATCGCACCAACAATATATATTTTATTTTATTGAAAGTATCCATTTTGAGTTGGTAGGATATTTCTAAAATAAATTAGTAAGTGAAAATTGTAATAAGAATTCACTAAAGAAGAAATCAAATTAGAATCACAGAGTATCATGCTCTACCAGGTCCAATGTAAGTACATTGTTTTCAATCAGATGAATTTCTACCAATCAAATAAAACCATTCTAGCAGACCCCAGCTGAATAAAAAGCTTCATTACAAAGTTCACTTAAAACACAGTAGAAAAGGCTTAGCAAATCTTCCTGAAGAGAAAATTTCACAATGGAAGGGCTGCCACACACACACACACACACAAAATAGAACTGAGTTATACGCAGCCTCGGGCAGTGGTGCCATGTGTGGCTGTCTTTCAAAGATCATAACTCACAGGTAGAGAAATATATATGGAGAAAGTCTTCCCAAAATATCCCAGATTTGGTGCTTTGTACTCCTTGAATAAATATTTGAGATGTCTGTCTACTGCACATTTCTGCCACTGTTTTATTTATGATCTGTATTCTTCAAGTGTAGCACAATCAATACATTGTTCAAGATATTAATGGAAGTTTCCTCCTGGGACTAATAGCCACCACAGGGGTGGACACGATTTTCATCATGGCCACAGCAGGGTAGAAAAGGGTTGAGCCCCCTCCCTGCGCACCAAGGGCTTGATGGAAATCACCCATGCTTGCTTTTAGCAATTAAAAAAATGAAACATCCAGTGATGCATTTAGCATCTGGTCTATCCAGCTTGGTCTTGAGACTACTGGTCCATGGCACTTGGTAAATGCCATCCTTTACGATTCTGCATATATTTCCTCACTGTGTTGAATGGGATTACTCCCAAGTAAATACATATCCCCCATTGAACTCAGTGGGGACTTACCTCCCAGAAGACATTAGCATTGTTGAGCCAAAAGGATTTGGCTAGTTGAGATTTCCTAGCTTATGCTAGAACTTTAGCACAGTATTCACTGATGGCCTTCTAAAATGTTGAGACTACTTTATTTTGTTTCAAAACACAGTTCAACATCAAAAAATGAACTTTAATCTCTAAATCATAGAGTTTTGTCATGCCATTTAACTAATCTATTTGTATATTGAGTGGGGGGGGGGGAGAATTTATCCTTGTTCTCTCCCAGAACAAAGCACCAGAGAGATTATGCAAGGGATATGGTGGGAATATATTTGCGAGAGAAAATGTCTATATTTTATTCAGCTTAAGCCAACCTTAAATTCTTGCTTTTCTCTCTCAATTGCATTTCTATCCCGCCTTTCCTCCAAGGAGCTCAAGTACATGGTTCCCCTTTCTCTTAGTGCTATCCTTACAATCATCATGTGATGTAAGTTAGGCTGACAGACAGAGTGACTGGCCCAAGACCATCCAGTTTGCTTCAGAGCTGAGTGGGTATGTGAACCTAGGTCTCCCTAGTCCCTTTCAGCACTCTAAGCACTACACAGCCTCTCATTATATAATATGAGAAGTTATGCAGTAAAGGCTCACAAATGGTCTTTACCTGGCACCATAGCTATTCCATGCTACACAGTAGTCATATTCCCTTGAGGTCAAGCGAGAACTTCTTTTCCCAATAGCTCTACCCATTGGTGTTAAATGTGAGACTTCAGGAACCCTGATGTACTTGGCTGCATCCCAGACTCAGCCATAGGAATGTTGTTTTCATATATACATTTATTGGGATAGAAAACAGGAGGTCAGCAATGACAAATGTATTTATTGGGGAGGTAGCTAGCAAACAGTGCAATTTATTCCATCATGCAAATAATAATATTTTCTTGCCCCCTCTGTTCAACTATGCACATAGGGTGCACAGTTTGCATTACCAAACTGTCAATTTGATTTTTTTTTCTTACAGGATCTTCATTTTTGCAAATGTCTACACTTAACTCCAGCCCACCCACCCTCCCCCCCACACACATGAAATTATAAAAAGCCTCCTGGCATTTTAAAGGCAAGCATTTGCATCTATAATTTAACATCGCTACAAAATTGCATCTGCAAACATGGAGGTTTTTTGAAAGCCTATTATGCTATGCTTTTTGCTTCTTATTATATATAGTTTTCCTACCCTTTTCTTCTCTCTTGCTCCCCAAGGAATTATGCAAACAAATCACTAACTGCTTTGAAAAAAAATTATTCCCCTTTTTTCTTTTCAGTGTTTAATATGACTAAATCCAATAGTGCTTTCACTCCCAACATGCTTGTTCATTATAAGTGTGGGAAGTTATGGCATGCCAGCATAAAAATAGTCAGGAACAGACATGCCTTTGGGTTTTATTAATGCATGGAAAAGTGACACTCAGAAATCATGTGTAGCCTTTTTATTATGAAAATTCTGTAATGTACTGTCTTCCTCCCCCTTGCAATAACAACAATAGGGAACAAGGTTGCTTAGTCAAACAACATGTTGATATTCTAAAGCACAAAATGAGTGTATGAATTATACTAATATACCCAGTAATCACTATTCAAGTATTTCTGCTTGAACGAAGAATTGCGGCAAAGAAAATGAAATCATTCAGGGAATGGCATGGTGTTATATTCTTTAAATGAATTAACTGTGTTTGTTCAGGCATAAAAGTGTTGGTCAATGAGAGACTCTCTTTCCACCTCCTCCTCTTCCCAATGCCCAACAGTCCCCAGCAGGCAGCTGCCCACTGTCATCTGCAGTGCAAAGAGGTCCTGCAACAGCATATGGAGGAACCTCAAGCTGTGGCTTTAATGTCCTTCAATGGAAAGGGGTCAAGTACTAGATGCAGCTTGCTTTTTTGCTGCTCATTGGTTTACAGGGGGGAGAAATGTAAATTAGCCTGAAGTGAAAGAAAAGGCTATACACAGATGTATATATCAGTGTCAAAGAATCAGTTAAATTTACCAACATGGAAGGGGGAAGTAAGAACATCAGTAGAGACTGCTGGATCAGGTCAAAGGACAATCTAGTCCAGATCTCAACCAGATGCCTGCGGGAAGCCCATAAGCAGGATCTGAGCATAACATCACTCTTCCCACTTGTGATTCCCAGCAACTGGCATTCAAAAGCATACTGCTCCCAACCGTGGAAATAGACTGCAGCCATTGTGACCTCGGATACTAGGCATGCAAGCAGTGGCAGTTATCATGGTTGGCCCTTCCATTCACTAGTGAGGCAACTGCACCAGGGTACAGTTGTTGTTGGGGAGCAACAGCAGCAGCCTCCAGCTGTTTCCCCTGAGGCCCTTCTCTCAGCAATTTCCCTCTGTTGCTGGAGGGTTTCTTCTGAGGGGCTTCAACTGACTCACTGCCTTTGGTGTAGTGGGAGATGCTATCCCAGTGTTGTTCAGCTTCCGTACCTGGAATGGGGAGGTGCATCATTGTGTCTATCACCTTAGATAGCCAGGCCTGAATCCAGGTTGGAATGGCTCTAAATAATCCAGGAGGGGACTCCCTAGAATATGTCCAGCTAGCCTAAAGGGGGCCCCATGCACATACAGTTGAACTTGTATGGGGCTCCCTAATTCCGGATGCAAAGCCTGGTAAACCAAGTTTCACAACCCTGTGGAGGGAACGGCACATGTGTTCCTCCATAGGCATGCAAGCCCTCTTCAGGCTGATTCCAAACGTGCGCCATTAGGAGCACGGCTAGCCATGGACATTGTAAAGAACCCCTTCACATGTCCAGTACTCACAGGCACCAAATAACTAGGCTAGGGTTGTGTGAGAAAGGGAAATGTAAACAGAAATACAAAGGAAGGAGAAGATTGAGGGGAAAAATAGATGTCTGTGAGGAAAGGTGAATGAGAAAGCTGGGGTAGTTTATGAGAATTCATATATGGGTTTAATAATAATAATAATAATAATAATAATAATAATAATATCTTTATTGTCACAGGGAAGGAATGTAAGTGAAAGTAGCATATAAAATACAGCTGCAAATTTATTATGGGGAAAGTAAATGTGGAATGGGAACACATTTGCCGTCTTATTTATTTAATTTATATCCTCCTCTCCCTCCCCAAGGAGCCCAGATGGACTCCACTTCCAAGTGGGTGGACAGTTAACACACTGTTTTGATTTTGGAAATCATAGAGCCTGTCCATGTCCAACCCATGACCCAGTGAGAAGGAAAGATGACTCTGTACTGTTAGTGAGCTGAACCTCCAGGTTGTCTGGAGTTTCCCCTTCTAGAAGGCTTTCTCTACTTCTTTCCCTCCACTGGAGAAGGGAATTTTTGATAGTACCTATAAATCTATAATTCAAAAGGACATATTTTCACATGCACCGAATAGCAAGAATTCAGTTTCACTAACAGAACATTCAACTTTAGGTAGAGACTTACTAAATCCATTTCTCATGTATGATCTAGTTGAGATTCCTGCATTGCAAGGGTTTGGATTAGATGACCCTTGGAGTCCCTTCCAACTCTATGATTCTATGATTTATTGTTTTAGGTTCGCACAACCTTTGCTGGTGAATAACATGCATTCTTGTATCATAAAGCACAGTAAACCTGAATTTAGCAAGCTTTACTTTTCATTCATACTAGCAACTTTATGGTATGCTGTGTGCACACAAATCAGGTAATGGAGCATTTAACAAGCCACTTTCAGAGGTTAATCAGCCGTAGGGTATTATATATGCACATACCAACGATTCAGAAAGTTTGGCCTCTAGTGACCACCTTCTACCAGTTCATTTAACTAGAATTGCATTCATATCAGAAACTGAAGTTCATGAACCTGAAAGTCACCATAGTAGAACCCCCGTCCCTCTGCAACTTTCTGTTTTCAGACAGAATTCAATTACCTTGGTAATCCTGTTCTACCAAGGCACCTTTAACATATTTATTACCTATTGAAATCAAAAAGTAGAGTTGCATGCCAAGGTTTTTAAAATACAATAATGTATTTTAATAATTGACTGTCCTTCAGGACTGCACTTAGCATGGGTTCAAACTCCTGGTTTCATCTCTTGATATGCAAATGAAATTGATGGTCTGGATTAGAGATGATGCAGATTAATGAATTCATTAATCATTACTAAATTATCATTTGGTTGCAACTGGAGACTTATTTCAGGACACCTTTCCTGGTGGCTCTGGAAAGGTGCTTGAAGGATGCTTCACACACCATGCTTTTCCCTACAACATGTAAAGATGTTGGAGGGGGTGGAATAACTGTGTACACTGTAGTGCCCCCATTGTGTTCTCCATGTTTGAGGGGGGCTTTTTAAAACCATAACCAGTGCTGGGCTGGGTGGGAAGCAAAGGTGCTAGCAGCCCACTACCCCTTCCTTTCCTCAGAATGTCTCTGGGGCCCTTGTGAGATGTATTTCCTGTTTTTATGTTTGTTTGTTTGTTTGTTTGTTTGTTTGTTTGTTTGTTTGTTTGTTTGCTGTGTGCTTCACCTGCTTCTTCTTCTGCTTGGTTGAGGGTTGCCTCTTAGTGTGGCCTAAGGAGTAATTGTTTTTTGTCTGTGTTTTGGTGCAGGTTTTTTGTTGTTGTTGTTGTTGTTGTTGCTTGTACTTTATTTTAGGGGTGTGGGGTCAGAACATCACTCGTTTTCCCTTTGTGCAATTTATATTTTGCATTGGTTGCAACAATTTTTTAGATTTCCAAATGTGCTCCTGGCCCCCAAAAAGGTTGAGTGATTCCTGCTGCAGTGGGTGATTGCATGTGTGACCATCATCACTTTAGCATCCATTGTGCCCAGTGTCAAAGAGGCAACAAATGAAAGACTGGAGACCATCTCAAGCACTTTAACTAGGCATCATTCAGATGCCAAGTTGTTCGGTCTTTCTCTGACAATCCTTCCCCAAGCTCTATACCGCTCTCTACACACTGCTGCAAGCAGTATTGAGTCCTTTGCATCAACCACACTGCAGGGCGCAAGGATGGAATAGTACAAATTTGGGGTTAATTGATTAAAACCTTAACCTAAACCTGTTATGGGTCATATCAGGAAAGGGATTGAAAAAGAAAACTGTCAATATCATGATGCCATTATACAACTCTATATTGAAATCACATTTTTAATCCGAGGCGGATTTAGGAAAGCGACCTGTTGAAAAGCACTGGGCACAGAGCCTTGGGGGAACTGCAAAGGGTGCTCCAACGATGATGTAGAATGGAAGCTGAGAGATGGGAGCACTGAATTTCAGCACACTGCTGAAACCTGAGACCCCACGGCCTGCCACTGTCATAATACTATATATAGTTCTGGTCACCTCACCTAAAAAACAATATTGTAGTGCTAGAAAGGACTCAACCAATATGATCAAGGGGGTGAAGCAACTTCCATATGAGGAAAAGTTACAACATTTGAAGCTTTAGGGTTTAGAAAAGAGGTGAACAAGGGAGGACAGGTGTGTAAGAATATGAATGGTGGGGAGAAAGCAGATAGGGAGATCTTTTGGTCCCTCTTTGATAATACTAGAGCTCAGAGGTATCCACTAAAGCTGAAGGTTGGAAGATTCAAGACAGAAAGGGAAAGTACTACTTCACACAGCACATATATAAAACGATGAAACTCAATTTCCACTAAATGTAGCGATGGCCATCAGTTCAGATGACTTACAGGGAGGAGTGTGTGTGTGTGTGTGTGTGTGTGTGTGTGTGTGAAATGGCCAAGAGAGATTGGCATCAGAACTTACTGATAATTCTTGTCTGCATAGAAAGCACATTAGCTGCTTAGAAATTGTTGCTGTGCCACCTTGTACAGCTCCCAAAAATGCATTGCCATGTAAGATAACTGGTTGTGATTGACATGCAGTTAAAATTATACAGAGCTCCATATCACACCTCTTCTCTGTGAATCAATTTAGATCCAATATCTTCTGCATGCTGCACCACTGAAAACCTTTATCATAACATATGCAGCTGCAATAACAGTTTAAAAGGGCTGGGTGCCAGCCTGTATGCATATAGAACATACAGCAACTGCATCTCAGCTGCTGCTTGGGCAGCACATTACTGGCATTTAGAAGCTGCATGCACAGACACTACTAAACGGGAAAAGGGTGCAGACAAGGTGTTGCTGGACTACAACTCCCATCATTCCTCAGCTTTGTCCATACTGGCTAGGGATGATGGGAGCTGGAGTTCAACAATATGTGGAGGGCCACAGGTTCTCCATCCTTGCTTTAACATGTTTTGGAGAGGTGGCTTACATCATGGGTAGGCAAACTAAGGCCTGGGGGCTGGATCTGGCCCAATCAGCTTCTAAATCCGGCCTGCAGACAGTCCAGGAATTAGCATGTTTTTACATGAGTAGAATGTGTCATTTTATTTAAAATGCATCTCTGGATTATTTGTGGGGGGGCCCCATATAGTCTGAGGGACAGTGGACCGGCCCCTTGCTGAAAAAGTTTGCTGACCCCTGGCTTACATGATGGCATTAGAGCACGGCTTCCCATGGGAAACATATAAGGATGTCACTCAATTCAAGAACTCTTAGTCAATTGATAGACCAAAATCTGGCTAAATGTGCATAAAAGAAAAGGTATATTTTGTTTTGGAGATGATGCTTGTGTGTGATATAGCAAGCATTATCCTACTACAGGTATTCCCTTGTGAGAGAAAAGAAATAGTGCTTCCTTTAAGATGTTGCTTAAAATCTGTAGCTTCATTTGTATTTGTATTTAATTTGCGCCCCCCCCCCCCGCAATCTAGCTTGATTAATCAGAATATGTTGGCTCCTCACTGTAAGAAGTGAGGTTAGAGGCAACCAGGCAGAGGGCACTTTCAGTAGTGGCACCTGCCATCAGATGTCAAGGAGATAAATATACAACATTTAGAAGACAGCCCTCTATTGGGAAGTTTTTAAAGTTTAATGTTTTAATATGTTTTTGTATATGCCAGAAGCCACCCAGAGTGGCTTGGGCAACCTAATCAGATGGGCAGGGTACAAATATCATCATCATCGTCGTCATTTCAAGGTGTTCAAAAGAAGATTGGACCAGATGACCCACGGGGGTTCCTTCCAACTCTAGAGTTCTATAAAAATAAAATCTCAAAAGGACTGTAAGACTGTGCAAAATTGGACTTTTTCTATCATGCACTGTGACAATGATAAAACTGGTTTTAGATTAATTGCAAAGAATAACTGAAGGATAGATGAACAATAGGGCTTGCACAATTTGCCTTCCCTTTTCATTTGGCAAATTGGTGACAATAGCAACACACCCAGCCCGTCATATCCATTCCCGCACATACTAAGCAGACGTACCTTTCTATCACGGCAGAACCCCAGGGCCTTTAGGAGAAAATGAGAGTAACCCTTTCTTCCAGCCTGCCAGGGGATTCTGTAACCTTGTAATTATCTGGCTTTAGATTGAAGAGATACGTTGTAATTGTGTACAAAAGAGGTCACAGGTTTATGCATTGTCTGACAGGCTACTGAGAAAGAGCTACAATGGAGCGTTTCCAGCAGACCTTTTACATTTATTTTCCCCAACTGCACTGAATGTTAATGCCATCGGCCTGACTCACATGCAAGTATTTTTATGAACATGTGATTAACTGGTGCCACATACACAGAAAGAGACAGAGAGCCCAAAATGTCAGGCTGTATTTGCTGAAATGGTTCTGTAGGTTCTTTTGCTGTTATTCTTTCCTCTCACCAAATGCAGATGCGCATTGGAAAAGTTGAGCTATTCTGTGTAAAGTTGGCCAAGAAATGCCTTTAAAACAGGTGTAACACTCCTTGTTCTTTAATACATATAATGATTCATTTACACGAGTAATAGGAACCATTAACAAACAAACAAAAAAATGTTAGAAACTGCCGTCTATTTATATAGTAATTTGAGAATTATGCATAATCCTGTTAGATGGCTTGTACAACGTTCACTCTTCATTTGGCCTCCTAAAATCTCCTAGGAGCCTCAGCACAAATCAGATAGCCTTTGGGGGAAATGGAGCTCTCTAGATACTTTTTCACCCACATACTCTGCTTCTTGGGTGATCTCTTTTGCTTTTATGCGGACAGCTCCTTGCCCTTTTCTTTTTTCATCTTCATCATGAACTTCCTTTCAAAGCCTTTCTTTCAGCTCAGGTTACATTTCTGCTTGGAGGGCCTGCATTCATCTCAACCCATTCCTCTTACGCTATCACTGATTCATACCAATTACTGGTCACTGCTGAAGATGCTGTCCTCTCTTACACCACTGAAGCATACAAAACTATGATCCTATTTGATTCATCCTTCTCCTTCCATATCCAAAACAATCACATGGTCCTCCTACTTCACTTTCAGCCTCTCCATTATCTACCCATTCCCTTCCATAACTATTGATAAAATAGTTGTCCGTGCCCTTGATTTTTCTCATCTAGACTTTGGCAGCTTCCCTGCTGGCATTCCTACTTGCTATGTTTCTCACTTGCTATATTTTGCTCCTCTCGTCTTTCTTTCCTATTGTTATTCATATGTCACCTCTGTCCTCAAGTCTAACTCTGGCTACCAATGAGCTTTCATATCGATTTCAATATACTAATCCACACACACAAAGCTATTTGTTTCTCTCCCACTGTGTATATCTCCCTCTCATACTTCTCCTTCTAGTCTTCAATCTGCACAAGCTCATTTGCTGTTGATTTCTGTGTTGTCTGTGCCTTTTGCATTTTATTTCCTATGCTGGGAAAATTCTCTCCATCTCCCACACACATCAGGCCTCTGCCCCTTCATTCTTCAAAACCCTTCCTTCTGATCTATCTCTTTAGCAAAGCCTCACCAAACCACTTGCTCATTTGTGTTCCTCTGGTTCAGCAAAATGTGTTTCAGATTTCCTGGTATCCCATCCCATCATGGCCACCTATTGTAGACCGGAATCGCTCTTAGCAAGGGCCACATCACATCCATGCTCTGTTAAGCAGCAAGCAATAGGTCTGACATACATCAATTTTGAGGAATAGGAGAGGTAGCCAAAGAGATCATATTAGGCCATTCCTAGATAAATTTTATATGCATGGAGGAAGAAATCAAGTGTAGCATGAGTAGTGAAAGTTTTGTATGGATTTTTGCTGTGGAGTCAGCACGTGCACACACACACACACACACACAAACTATAACATTACAACAGTAACAACATATCAAGAGAATATCTACTGGTAGACAATGACAGCCATTAAAAATAGAGCACAAGCTGAAGACTGTTTTGTTGTAGAAACATCTTCACATGGAACTAATTCCAAAAGTTTTCTCTATTTGATATTGTTTTTACTAAACATCTTTGTTAAAATTAACAGGGGAGGGAGCTGAGCTCACTTATCACCAAGAATGGTTGTATTCTTAGAAGACTGCACATGGCATAAAACCCCAGTAGATATCTATTCTGCATCTAAGTTAATAATACATTGTTCTCTTAAAATAATATTAACTGACTCTGCCCATGTAGCAATGGGGGTGAACTCCTGCAGTCAGGCTTGAAATTAGGCTTAGAGCACTGAACTATTGCACAAAAACCTTGTAAAACAGCTTAGGGGTGTATCTGCTTGAAGAGTGGAGCTTCCTCTCCCTCTCCCCCCCCCAATCTGCTATACATGGTTGAGAGGAACCTAAAACAGATTTAAGAGGCACATGAGAGAGAAGAGGGAGGGAAACTTGCATCGTACAAACAGAAGTCCTTGTGCAAACAAATTGATTTTGTTGGATACAACCCTTAGTTTATTTAGCCACAATGATACTTTGCCAGGATCTACGCTTTCCCCAAACCTCGCCTAGTCAACTCACCAAACAACCTCTTTGCATCTTTGAAACCTCCTCTCTATCCCCTTGCTAGAATGTTCCCGAATTTTTTATATCATTTCAGGACTTTTGGTCAAGAATGTTTGATCATTGTTTGTATAGTTACTAAAACCAGGCCAAATGTCTGGGAACTTATCAGGCTTTGATCGTCCTCTGATAACTCTAAGATGGTGTTTCCATTGTTCCAGTACTGCTGCTGTCCATATTTCCCCATACCATCCAGTTAGGCCTATTAATAAATTAATAATTAATAAATGTGACACTACTTGAAACAACATCACTAGAACTTTGAAAATTGCATTCAGATTACTTCTTTCAAATGTGGAGAGCAGACATAGTCATTAAGTCTTTTACAATTTGTAGGCATGTTCATTTCAGTCAAAACTTTTTCTCAAAAGGCCTCTGTTGGAGGGCAGGTCATCTTCTTAAATTCAAATTAATAAATGTGACTCACTGGAGAGTAGTACCATTTATGAACAAGCTTGAAGGACCGACTTGCAGATTACCAGAAAGCGTACAAGAGGTTGCTAGTCCCAAACTGGTCTTACCATTTCAAGTTTAAAGGTACATATTCCTAAAATCCTTTTTTCCATTCAGATTGAAGAACCAGAAAACCTCAAGTGGCAATATCAGGCGTATTCCCCCCCCCCGAAACTTAACTCTCTAAGTTGGCAGAAGCAAACCTTTACATGCGTAATTTTCTCAAACTGCAATCGCAACTTTTAAAACAGGCTTATAAAAGCAACCGATCACTGCAGTGAGAAACACAGGCACATACAACTCTACGTTCTGGGTTTTTTCTTTAAAAGAGCAGGTCTTTTATATAGTAATATTAATACCTCTCCTCCACCCTCCCTCTTCAATTGTCAGCGCAATATGTGCTCATTTCTTTGGGGGGGACAGTTCTGTATTTCATTAGTCTTCCTGAATTGCAAGGAAAAATGTAAAATCAATGCCTAACAACAGAAAGCTTCATGCAGGGTCTCAGAAAAATGAGGAGAGACGAAGCAGGGCAACATTGTACTAAGCCTGGGCCTCAGCCAAACTTCTCTGTTTCTTGCCATTTTCAAAGCCTCAGGGAGTTTGTTTTGGGGCCTTTCTATTGCCTAAATCGAGTTGTAAAATGATCTCAAATTTAATATTTAGCCTGCAGTTCCTTTCCATTTATGTATATTTTGGAAGGGTTTCCCCTCCTCCTTTTTTGCCCATAAGAGCTGCTATGAAATAACACACTGAATATTAAGAAAGGATGGAAGAAAGAAATGGATCTTTTCTTAAATAACCACCGAGAACTATAATGATCAAACCAGGTCAGCTTTGGGGAAGGGGGAGAGTTTTATTCTCTCCCTCTCCCCCTAATCTACAATCTAATAAGGCTCCCTCTACCCTGCTGTGCGCATTTGGAAGTAAAAGAAATGATATAGAATGTATTATTGATCATTCCTAGCGGAGCATCAGGAATGGTAAATCATACGGAACTACACAGTTCATTAGACATTGACAGAAGCTGCACTTCTGAAACCTGTAGAGATGACAGCAAGTTCTTGCATTATAAATACCATATTTTACCCTCTGGAGAACTTTCTAAAACTAAAGCATAATTCTTCTCACAAAACTTTCTCCCCCTTTTAGGGAGATTAGGCACTCAAGCTAATGATGGAGTTTTGCCAAAGCTTCAGGAGAGAAACTCATTTTTCCCCTAGAGGGAGGATACACTTGCAGAATTATTTCTTATAACCACGGTGTTAGCAATGATGACTACATTTACAATTGTTCACTGTCCAACATTCCTTATTTTACAATAAACCCAGAAGATAAGCATTTGACCAGAGATCCACCCACCACTTCTGGGCTTGTCTTCCCAGCTTTAACCACACTGCCAATTTCAAGCTCTAGATGCAAAATGAAAAGCTATTGTGATACCAGTGGTAGAAACTTATCAGAAAGCAAATGCACCACATTTTCAGGCAATTTACTCATAGCTACCAGGTTCAATGCTTTTTAACTCAGAAATCATATAATGAGCATTCACCATAAAGGGAAGATGCATAGTTTAAAAATGCACGGCCTCAGGTTAACATGACAAATGGAAAGTCACACTTCCCCCATGATTATTTATACATCTAATGATGCCATTGCTATGCATATGTATGCAATGTCTTTCAACTAGTAATTGTTACTTGCTTTTCTTGCCACTACACAAATAGTATATCCTAGTACAGAATCACACACGTCAGTGTGGTATATGTCACACCCACAAAAGGATTAATCAGCTCTCATTAGTTGCTAGGAAACCGTGTCTTGACCTTGGAGTATGTTCAACCACTGAGGGCATTCGGATGAGGTAATGCCTCCTCATTGTTACTGCAGAGTCTTGTCCTTTGCTGAGGGGAATTGCGGGGACTGAGCTTCTATCTAGAAACTGCACTGCAGTGATTAAACACCCTATAAATAGATTAATTAGATAATAATAATCTTCCACGGTTGGCCTTCTTGTGCATTCTTCTGCCGCATCTGTTACTAGGCATTCAGAGTTGAATGGTTTTACTTTGAGTGATTTTCATTTCCATGATAAAACCTATCGACACTCTCACCCACTAACAAGAGTTATGGAGGGCACTCCATTTGTATTGTACCTGTTTGCTGTGGTCAGCAAACATATTGCAGTTCATGAAAAATGACTAGCATGACTGGCACAAATTTATGCTGCTATGCGTACTATGCAAAGCGATGCGCATTGATATGTTCAGTAGAAAGAAAGGAGTTTATGGCAAATGAACTCCAGACTGATTGGGTGTGGTTGCAATTGGCAAGGGTGTATCAATTATCCCACAGTCTGTATTACAAGGATGCTTGTTATTCCCACATACATTTTGGGATTCAATTATTCACTATCTACATAGCTCTCTTGCTCTGTGTGTGTGTGTGTGTAATCACATATCACTTTATGTGTAGTGGGAGGTCATGTTGCCAATGTGAAGCCTCCCTTAATGACCTCAAGGCTCAGGCACACATAGAGGAAAAATGGGAAGCACCTCTTTGGGGTAGTCAGAAGCCAGACTATTTGGAGTTTTAAAGACTGAAACCAGCACTTTGAATGCAGCTAGATTTCTAAGCGGTAACTATTGTAGCTCTTTAGAACTGGTACTATATGTTGTTTTGGGTGGGGGGGAGGCAGTGCCCATTAGCAAACTTACTACCACTTTATAAATCAGTACCAGTTCCCAAACGCTTTTTACAGACAGCTCCATGTAGAAAGTATTGCCACAGTGATGCAAAAGGCAGAATTCCAAACAAAGATGCGCTCTCCCAAGCCCACATTTGAAACATGTTCCTGTCTCAGCAATGTCTACCCTGGCTTGGACATGTCCACAGAATGGCAAGATCCCCAAGGATGTGCTCTACAGGGAGCTGGCTTCTAGTATAGTATATGTGCTGCCGAAGCGAGCACATGGCTTCTAGCACCAGGCCAGTTGTCTGCGAACGTGACATGAAGGATGGCAACATCAACCCTATGTGGGAATCGCTTGCGAATGACAGCCATGCCTCTATCCATAGTATTGTATCCATAGCAGTGACCAGAGGAGAAATTACCCCTGGAAGGAGCTCAAAGAGAAGAAATACCATGGTGCATCTGCAGCAGCATAACTGGGCGCTTTCATCTGCCCCAGCTGCAACTACACATCTCTCCCACATTGGTCTCTGCAGCCACAGCAGGGCACTGCAACCTTCCAACAGTTTGACCTCACCCCCCAAGGCACACTCCTCCATTGTCTCCGGAGATAGATGCTAGTGATTCATTAGTGGGCCTATCGTGTGTTTGCAGTACAGTGATACCTCGGGTTACATATGCTTCAGGTTACAGACTCCGTTAACCCAGAAATAGTGCTTCAGGTTAAGAACTTTGCTTCAGGATGAGAATAGAAATCGTGCTCCGGCGACAGTGGGAGGCCCCATTAGCTAAAGTAGTGCTTCAGGTTTAGAACAATTTCAGGTTAAGTACGGACCTCCGGAACGAATTAAGTACTTAACCCGAGGTACCACTGTATAGTGCTTAATGGAATCTTCCCCCTGAGGTCTTTAAATCTTGGTTATCCAAAACCATAATTATAAAAGTAGATAGTGCATCAAACTATTCATATTATGTATTTCTAGACTTGCTTCTTAACTAAGCATGAAGGGCAGCATTACAACTGCAATCATTTGCTAAAAAATACGTAGGAAGAACTTTTTGAGAAGAAACAATAAATGAACTTGGACTTGATTGGTTTAGAAAAGGTTAACAATAAACTCAGTCTTATGCATGTTTACTTAGAAGTGCTCCCACTGAATTCAATGAAACTTGTTCCCATGCATGCGAGCATAGGTTTGCAGCCTAAATCAATTAGGCAAAGCTGATGTGCCACCAGCATGTGTTAATTAGAGGAAATTTTGTTTTTAAAATATTACAAACTATACTCAAAAGAGTATGGCAGGAAGGAAACAAAATTAATTCTGTTGATTTGGGGTGAATGTTTTAGCAAGGTTAAGCTCTTTCCAATGTGCACTTTAAAAGAAGGATAAAAGTCCATTTTGTAATCTTTTTAGGCCAGAAAGCAAGAGGCTATCCTGAGGAAATGAAATCCTGCAAGCTTTTTGTTGTTGTTGTTTTTTCAAGATGCCCTAACAATAATGCAGTTGGGTGAAAAGATCAGGAACACTTTATACACATTGTGCTAATTACTGCAAGTACTTAAAGTTGTAATTAGCTTATTATACTGCAGAGAACCTAACATGGCATGTCTTTCAAAAGAATTTCTCTCCAGATCATTAGTGGGAAAGCTCACAACATCTGCTTCAAATAAAATCAACCAATTAGCACAGGCAACTTCACATAGTTTGCAATCAGAGAATTATATTGTGCCAAGTGCTAATTTCAATGTGAATACTATCTCCTTCTTATATCCCACGCTTATCTGCCAGCACAGCTGGTGTTTAACACTACTGACTTCAGTCAAGTCTCCAAAAACTTATGTTAATTTGAAAGAACCTAATCAGAGTGTGCAACACAGAGTGAGGTTGATCTCTGCTTAATTAAAAGTGACCTTGTCATTTCACTGCCTATAAAACACCATTTATAGTTCAGTTACCATAAATATTCAGGTTTGTGTGTGAGAGATGGAAGACAGGCTTTAAACTATTTTCAGGTTGCAAAGTTGGAATGTGACATGCTGTTAAGTTGCAATTCAGTTTGGGATGCCATTAGTGTTTGGAGCCATAGCGCCTGGAGAATGTAGCTAGCTTTACTTAAGATTCAGATTTCATTTTCATTCCCAAATGGGTGCCCTTCCCATCTTTGTGGACATTTTCAGAGAGGTGGAAGGCAGAGATAATAATAAAAAGCATCACTCCCAATTCTTTCTTTCCTAGATTCCTTCCTTCTCATCCACAAAATCCGTATACAGTGGTACCTCGGGTTAAGTACTTAATTCGTTCCGGAGGTCCGTTCTTAACCTGAAACTGTTCTTAACCTGAAGCACCACTTTAGCTGATGGGGCCTCCTGCTGCTGCTGCACCGCCACAGCACGATTTCTGTTCTCATCCTGAAGCAAAGTTCTTAACCTGAAGCACTATTTCTGGGTTAGCGGAGTCTGTAACCTGAAGCGTATGTAGCCTGAAGCGTATGTAACCCGAGGTACCACTGTATTTCCTGATACATTTTCTTTGCCTGCATCTGAACATGGGACAAGAGCAAATAGTAGCAGCTAAGATATAGACTGCTAATATCATAATGCCATTATACAAATCAATGGCCCCATGAGGAAAGGTTACAACACTGGGGCTTTTTGGTCAGAGAAAACACAAGTAACAAGTGACATTACAGAAGTGTGTCAAATTATGCATTGTATGGAGAAAGTGGATAGAAACGCATTTTATTATTTCTCTCATAGCAGAATTGGCTATGTGTGGGATCCCACCCACGCTGCCTTGAGTTTTATAGTGGGATGAATATAAACGCACTGCATAATATATTTATTTTTTAAAATGTTGCCTGTGCTCCAGAGAAAAATATAGCAGTTAAACTAACCAAAACCTGTTGATTGCAGGTGCCCAGACTATCCACGTGAAAAGTGGTACCGTACATTTCAGTAAGGGCATGGAAAATCAGAGGATTGTGACTGTCTATAATACAGATCAGGTACCATGATCTAAGAAGCAGGATTACCAAAGAAGATTTGTTGCCTGAAGTGTAGAACAAGAGGAATACATCTCAGCAATATGAGACAAAGAGCTGATGGGCAAGGATGTGGATTTAAGCAGCTCAGTGCTACACAGGATTTGAGTCATTTGTGCTCTGTTAAGCATCATATGTTCTGAAAAAATTAACACTACTTGGTTCAATACTTTGTGGTTCATACTTTTTCTGCTTTGGATATCACATTAAACAAAGGATATTGGAAAAGGCTACGTAAATGATAAATTGGTAATAGAAGTGTGCATGGTAAGTCAAGGCACAATGTGTTGACTATGTTTATCACAGATAAAAAAATTGAAAAATAACATGGGACAACTTACTTCTCATAATATATAATAACGTACTCCTCCACCCCTTTTCTGGTCAATTTCTTGTTATTAGTCCCTGGACAGAGGTCACAGTCTTCAGTCAGTCATGCCAAAGACCAACTAAAGCAATGCAATAGGCCATACATACACAACAGTAAGCCCCACTGTCATCAATGGCACTTTCTTATGAGTAGCCATGCGTAGGGTTGTGCTGTAAGTTGCCATTCATTTAAGCCTCATTAATTTCACTGTAGCATACTGGCAACTTTCGGTGGTTTGAACCAAAACTATTTTTTCAGTAACAAGCATAACATTCTAAGGCTTCCTCCTCCTTTCCTAATTTATCCCCAAAAAGACATTTACTTTGTGCAGTTTTGCACATAAAAGCTATATAGGACAGAGTTAAGTGGTTAAAATATCACACACCTTAAAATGTGAACAGAACAGAGCTCTCCATAGAACAAGCAGGAAATTACATAAGCATTAACCTTTCTTACATAAAAATGACATTTTAGTTGGATACAAAGCAACACTGGGGGATTTAATTACATATAAAAAAGAGTTAAATAATTCAAGGTTTTTCATAGCTGGAGCTAACAAGCATTTATTATTTATTATTCCTTAGGCAAAAACAACAAAAACATTGTATTTTTAACACATAAGACAAAAATCACCAAGTCCTAATTTGCTGCCACTGGTTGCAAATTCACTTTTTGAAGATGACAAAGACTGCACAAGGCCAACAAATCTTCCAAGTTTATGATTTGCATCTTCAAAATAACTCCCACCTCATCTCAGATGGCAGAACTCAAACCAGAAGAATTTGTTCCTGTGTAAGTCCCAAGAAAAGAACATGAGAGGGCAAGATGACTTTTATACCTATTTGAAACCCTTTTCAGCTGAGTGACATGACTAGCAACCCAACAGAACTTGGCTGGTAAAAGGAGTGGTGTAGGTTAAATTCAGAGGAGTTCCTTCTGAATGGAATAGTGTAAAATAAACCAGCATAAAATTATGCCAGCATAAATTACACCATCTTCAAAAGATAGGATTGGTCAGTAAATGTCGGTATCAAACCTCTGATGGCTGCACTTAAGCCAAAGAAAGGGCTCTGGTTCAAGCAGAAGCAAGAATAGAGAGCAAGGATGAAATAAAGTTCATGGGAGACACATGGTGGATGGTATTCCTGTGATGTAAAGACAATCCAAGAGAGTAGAGTCAAAATGGGATTTTGCTGCCTAATATATTAGTATTGGGATGGAGGTGAAGAATGCATTGATTCTTACATATTACTGGGCTCCCCTCAATGACTTAACAGCATGATGTCTGACACCTACTGGTTAATAGACATACTTTCAATAAGATCAATACAGGCTCATCACACAGCTGGCAGTACTGAGCATCTTTTTCATGGTTCAGCATGCAGCATTTATATTCTTTCTTGGTTGCCTAATTCTTACCTTGTGGGTTTTGATGACATTGCAATAACTGTGGGGATTTTTAAAGAGATGTTGAATAATAATGGATAGCAATAAAGATCCTGGACACTCCAACACATTCCGTAAGTTTCAATTCATATTCAAACTTCAAGTACATTATTCTATCACCCGGTGAATAAAGATAGCAATAACTAGGATAAACAAATTAAATATGAGAATGTCAAGAGAATATAGCACACCCCAGTTTGAAATCAGAGAGATATTAATGCAGCAGTACTTATTTGGTGAAAGAATATCCAACAATATTTCCCTGCTGTATTTTGTTGTATTTTTCATAGCAAACAACAAATATAAAAACTTCACAAAAGTGAATAGCTACACGAAGGAATCCACATCTCCTCTTGTGTCAGGCTGGGCAGGTGTATGCATGTGAAGTGTGAATGTTGAAGGGTAGCTGTGTTTTGATTCGCATATTGGTTCAGGAAATGCAGATACAGTGTGAACCAAATTTCTCCACCATCCCTTCTTTGGACACATAGATATTAATATCATTTGTAGTCGTGTTAATGTGCCCGCGAACTTGGAGCCAGTGTGGACTAGTGGTTAAAACATTGGACTAGGACTTGGGAGACCAGAATTCAAATCCCAACTCAGCCATGACTTTGGGTCAACTACTGTCTCAGCCTAACCTACCTCACAGGGTTGTTGTCAGGATAAAATGAGAGGAAGAGAACTGAGTTTAGAGTGGGGTGCAGTTGTTTGTACCACCTACTGCTATGCCAAACTTGTAGTAGATAAAAATGTCATAGAAGACATTTTTTGCTACTTGCAAAAGCTTTCGTTCTCTTTTTCAGAAACAAATAACAGTAATAAATATCAGGTTCACATTCCTGATATTAATACTAGCAGGTGTTTAAATCCTTGTTTGTAATAGTAATCTACATACTATTCCCCCATTTTACTCTTCTCTAAATTGCATTCACAGAGATATGAGCTATGTGCTTAAAACTGAAGGTCCACATATCTCACATGGATTTTATTTGAGTACATAAAATTTATGCTGTGCATAAAATGATGAAGACAAGAGACCATGTTTGATATATGTACATTTTGTATAAATATATTCCAGTCTTACATCCTTGATGATCCGCGACTTCACTTCATGTTTTCTAGGTATGCTTTTGCATTGGAGAATACTTAAAATACTTTATTAAGTCTCTGATGAGATGGTTTATTTGTTAGTACTTTGCTGTTGTGCTGGTTATCTCTATTGGTATCTTCTTGCCTGACAATTAGGATTTTTAATTATTTAAACTGAACACAATGGTAAAAAGAACTAAGCACTACTCAAAAACAACCTTTTCAAGATGGAATATAAGCTTTGCTCTCCGCAGGAAGACTGCAGCTTTTACATTCTGCCAACAACTCTTCCACACAATGGACAACCTCAATAAAAAACTCAAAAGATTTCAAAGGCAAGAAGACTGTCTAAATATTTCCCCGAAACATTGGCAGTAAGCATTTTACAGGAAACCTAATTAAATTTCCCTAAAAACAGCACAGGGTTTAATTTTCCAGCTACATGATTACAGTACAGTATGATATATTACTGTAGCATCTAGCAGTCAGCTTCTGTCAGCATTATGTGACCTAGAATATGATGAGCTCTCATACATAACGAGAATTTACAGATGCTATTGATTGGACTTTATTAACCTAATTACTCTTAATAGATGTAAACACAGTGCTAGTAGTGGAGATGTATACTACTTTTTTCACCATTAAGGGCTTGCTTGTGAAACTTTGCATTCTGGGCCCAGTTCACACTTTCCTGCTCTGCCTCATCAAATCCTGTGTCCTGGTTTAAACATAATGCTAAACTATGGTTTGTTTAACAAACCATGCGGGAACCACAAATTGTTTGACCAAACAAACAAACAAACCATGGCCTGTTTCTTCAAAATTTTGATTGTTTTCCAGTGACTGCTGCCTCCTGCCTTTGTAGCCTGATGAGCAACTCGAGTGGGGTGTGCAAATAAACCATGGTTAAGGAATCATAGCAGGATTTACACACAACACTAAGTCATAGTTAAAACAAACCAGGGCTTCAACCATGGTTTACTAGCAATAATCAGATCAGCTGGGGTTAATGGGAGTTGGAGTCAAGCAAACCTGGGAGGGCTCGCAGGTTTCCAATCCCTGTTTTAAATAAAGAAATAAAACGTGTGCTTCTTTGAGAGTAACTGAGGATGCAAACTTAGTCTTTCCACCCAATGCCCGAAGTTGGTATTGCTTGTGATGACAAAGCAACAATATTCTGATGAGCTGCCTAAACTGTTCTGAATCTGAACTTCTTTGATTGTTTCCCCACCCCCCCTTACACCCTCCAATGAAACAAAACATTGCCAAGAAGAAAGAGTAATTTCACACTTGGCAAAACTTGGCATTTGGCAGCAATTCGTATAGCCCTGCAGAAAAACAGAAAGTGACTCATCAGCTATCCTTGAGCCCTACACCAGTTCTCTTCTCTCTTGGCAATGCACGCATTTTATGATTTTCTTGTAATTTGAATACATTTTATCACTTACGAAATGCTAAACTGAGCTTAAAAGGAAGTGATCTCCTCTGCATTTAACATTCAGAGTGCAATCAGCTTTACAGCAGGTCAACCGCTTCCACTAAAAGCAGCATGTTCAGATGATAAAGTGAGGAAGGCAAGACTGGAGCTCTTGTGGAGCAGTGGCATGCTTTACTAGCTCTCTCTACCCATGACTTACAAGTCATGAGGTTGTGCTGCAGCTGATCAGCATGATCAGTTGCTGGAGGCAGATATAAAGAACGCTCCGAAATTCCATTGAGTTTAACATGGATATAGAATTTCCAGTTAGCGAATGGCAATTTATGGGCAAGATTACGCAAGGGAGGGAGCAGGCAAAATGACCGCAGCAAAGGAGGTGGAGAGGTGATAAAAGAGAGACCCGATAAGGAAAGGAAGTTCAGAAGGAAGAACACATGGTAAGTAGGGCCTTTGTGCTATTGTGAAGAGAGAAGCACAGTAGCAATGCCATTATATTGTTATTATATTTGCAGACCACCTTTTACACAAAATGGTGTGCAGGGTGGCTAACAGTAGAATACAGAGTAAAACACAAAACAATCAAAACAAAAAACAGATAGTTAAAAGATCAACAAACTCATCAATATAAAATCAATAAATACAACATCTAATTGAACAAATTATGGCATTTACAGTGGCCATAGCAAATCACCTTACAAGGTGTTATATTTTTGTCATATATTGTTTTTCTACAGTACTATAGTTTTCCTTTATGCTATAAGTTTTGGCCACAACCTTGCAGGAAATTGGCATATCCTTAAACTGATTATGATGGTATTTCATATTAGGCAAGGGAAGTTTGCATTGTGAATCAAATTTGAGTGTTTATGTAACACCTGAGTGTGGTGCAGTGGTTAGAGTGTTTAACTTAGACCTGGGGGGCCATAGTTCAAATTCCACTCAGCCATGAAGCTCACTGAATGACCTGGGATCAGTCACTCACTCTCAATCTAAACTACCTCACAGAGTCTTTGTGAGAATAAAATCAGGAGCTAAAGCACACCACCTTCAACTCCTTGGAGGAAAGATGAGATATAGATTTTAAAATAATAATTAAAAAATCAATGCGTGGATATGTAGAGTACAATGTGCCACTAGTTTGGAAACTGAAAACACTGCAGGAAGCAGCAAAGTAAACTTTCTCACACTGTGCAATGAAAGACAACTCATTTTAATTCAGAAAGGGCCCTTTCCAGTAATGAACGCAAGACCATTCTCAGTGCCCTCTAAATCCTTGATTTCTGCTGCCATTTTTCACTTGAGCTATTGGAGCAAGAGGAAGGAATGTTTCTAACAGATTTGAAACGCTGTCTTGATGAACTGTTTTCATGTTTGTGTGTGTGAAACATAGTGCTGCGTGGATGCATTATGTTCACATGGTCAGGCTCATTTAAAGAAACATTCATACCAAGCACTGCTGCAGATCTTTAAACGGCTTCTTTATTATTTTTTCCTCTTGTTATTGTGCCTCTGCAGGGACTATATTGAGAGAAATCAGGGGATGAACAGAATACTGCACCTGTTTCAGAGCCTTTGTCTGGGCCTGTATAGTTGTATTAATATGAACAGTATTTCACCAAATCCCATTCGTCATTATTTCAGGCCATTACCTCAGTGGGTTATCGCACAATACCAAGGACAAGTTGGGTTGACTATTGCCTGAATGAAGTGGAGAATAAAAGAACATGTTCTGCAGGTAGAAAGAAACCTGTTACAGCTGAAAAGGAGGAAAATTGCCACACCGTGCATATGCTCATCTAAACAGATACAGTCATTGCTGTGTAATAAGCTCACCAGTCTCCTATTTAGTTCATTGTTCGTCTTCTTTTTTTAGTGAAGTACCATAATAGATACACTATTACTAAATTCTGTTGACCCTTTTTCATTACAGATGTCTTCAAAATAGAAGGAAATCACAATGGAAAGAGTCTGTGGGTCCTCCATTCCACAGGATTTGATTTCTTTTTTAAAAAAAAAAAACCTCCAAATATTATGGTCACCTACAGCCAGCTACCGCAAATCAAATACCCTGGATTCTAATGGAGACCACTAAAGACAATCCTGTCTTTTGCCTTAAGACTGTCTTAGACGACAGAGGAGTTTGAAATTGTAACATTTGATGCCCTTATTTTCAAGAGCAGTCATGTAGAACGAATAAGGCGAGTACTACTTCTTTTAAAACAGGAGTCTGCTTTGGAAGAAGGGAGCTTGTAGCAGGAGCCATTTTGTCCTGAATGTCAAATGAAGAATTAAAGCCTACAGCAGAATTGTTGCTGGACTACAATTCCCATCATCCCGGAACATTGGCCAGGCTGGCTGGGACAGATAGAAGTTGGAGTCCAACAACATCCAAGGACTACAGGTTCCTCGTTCTCGATTTACATTATTGGTAGTAGAAGTTCCAAAGTTAGAACCATCTTTGGAGGTGTGACTCAATCATTCAGTTTGTACAGTGTGAACAGACAACTGCACAGGTTCCTCAAGTGAAGACTGCAGCCAATGAACTCCTCACCTGATCTTGCCACTGCTGTGCTACTTGGGGCCAAGACATCATTTGGCTTAGCATTATGTCTGAACATGGGCTTGCAGTTTGTCTTTCTCCAGACAAAGCACTAGCTGTAACCAAGGCTGGTTCTTGGTATGCCACTCATGATCTGTCTGGGGGAGAGCAACCACAAGTCCAAGTTTAAACATAATGCTAAGCCAGGTAGCATAGCAGCAGGAGGACTGGAGGAGGAGTACAGTGGTCACTAGCTTCATTCCAGGAACTTGCATGTTTGCTTGCTTACATGCAAACCAGCCCAATATGACAGAAATACCAAACTTATCCTTCCTTTTTGAACCTGAAAACTTGTTTTCTCAGATGATAAAATCATTTGAAGAATGTATCCAAAAAGATTCTATCTATACAGTATGTGATGTCTTTGTGTCTTTTGCCAAACAGGGAGAGAGAGAGAGAGAATGAATGAATATGTGCACAAGAATACAGTATTGCTGCACAGGTTGAGGCAAGCGTGTTTGGGAACATGAGGTCCACTAATTCTCTTGGACTTGACTTTGTTTTTCAGCATCTGATGCTGTCAACAACCCAGCTGTGTGGGGCTTAGTCGAGGGGCATGGGGAGCGAGGGGCCGTCAGGATGTTGGGGGACATGGATAAAGAAGACAAGGCCTTCCAGCTTTCGACGGGAGGGACCAGGCTGGCCTTTCTCTTTGGACAGGATCAGACAACTACAGAATCTGGAAATGTGCTCTTCCAATACAGGCCATCCAAGCGGGCCAAAATTAGTCAACCAGCTACCGCTGCAGGTCTGTGTACCCAGAAGCATCCTCCTGCAGCTACAGCTGCTCCTGCGCCCGCTGCTGCTCCTGCACCCACTGCAGCAGTGCAGTCAGTCTTCTTCACTACAGTTGTTCATGCATATTTATTAACAAATGGGAGATATGTGAAACATGGCAAGTATAGGGCAGCTGTAGTGGGCAGCAATGCAAGCAAAAAGTACAGGCTGCTTCTTTATATCAGCCAGCTGCAGCAGATTGCGACCGCTAGGATCGATGCATGGTTTGTATTCACGGTGCAGCCCAACAACTACTGCACATTTTATGATGATCAGTGGCAGAAATGATCCATCATGTTTGAATCAGAAATGGTGGCTGTGGACTTCAGCAAGCAGCTGTGTATTGCCAAGTACAACAGCAGCGCTTCTCCTGACTCAGTGTTTTACCAGGATCTTGTTCTCGGAGACGGCCAAGGTGTGGCGACTGGAGATGTCCTGGAGATCACTTTTACAGGCTGGCTGTTCCAGAACGGTAGTCTTGAGCAGGTAAATAAAGAAAAGTTGCGTCTAAAGCTAGGCTCTGGCAAAGTCATCAAGGACTGGGAAGATGCTATGATTGACATGAAGAGAGGAGGCAGGCGGTTCCTCCTCATCCCACCAGCATTGGCTTACTGGCCTTTGGGAGAAGCTGAACGCATTCCTCCGGACTCAACCCTGGCCTTTGAGTTGGAAGTCAAACGGGTGTGGTTTGCAAAGGACGCTGGCTCCACCAGACAGAGCCTGGGCCCCAGGGACTCCCTTCACCAGCGCCACAATCAGAAAGCCCCGCTACAGACCCAGCATGGCTGACTCCTCCTACTCCCGCTCCAAAGCCAGGCTATGTGGAGCAGAGCATCCTGTTATTTGAGCAGAGCAACAGCTAACTGCAGAGCACCATGGAGCACACCCAGGCAAGGGTCCTACATGCTGAACAGGAGAAGGTCAGGGTCAGCAAGGAGCTAGCGGAAACCATGGTGCGGATCTCCCAGATCCAGCGGAGGTTGATCTGTCTTCAGAAGCAGGGGATGGATTTCCACTCCCAACTGAATGAAGCCCTGACAGAGTTGGAGGGGCACAGCGCCCTGGTCAACCTACTGCATGCACAGCTGGCAGAACTTGAGACATAGCTGTCAACTTACAGATTTGAAAATAAGGGACCGGCAGCCTTGAAAATAAGGGACCAGCAGCCAAAATAAGGGACCTGCAGCCTCACCTGTTCCACGCACTCCAGTCTTCCTGTCCTCCTGCAATCTGGTCAAACTCATGCTGGTAGCTTCGAGAACACTGTCCAACCAACTTTGTAACCAGAGGTTCAACTGACTAGAATCTGAATCACATGTACCACAAGGCCTATGCAGCCTCAACTTAAGATGGCTCCCTGCCCTGGCTTTGCACTGCAAAGTTTGCAGCAGCACATGCAACAAAATGGTGTCCAGCATTCAAAAAACCCCTCAGCTTGCATTAACTAGCCACACACAAGACATGCAAGCTCCACCCCCCAGTCGTTCTTAAGACTCCTTATTGGGTGAGCAACACAGCCAAGCAACACAGTTGGAGCCTCCCCCTCCTCCCTGGCTGGCAGGGAGGGAGGGAGAGGAGCTGCTTCCTTTGAAATTTAAGGGACATCATTTAAGGGACATTTAAGGGACATCCATCAATAAGGGACAGCAGCGGGACATGGCGCTGGAATAAGGGACTGTCTCTTCAAATAAGGGACACTTGACAACTATGACTTGAGAAGTTGTCTGACTTGAAAAGCAGATACCAGGAGGTGAACCTGATCGGGATGCAGTTGGAGGAGAAGGTGGCAGGCCTGGACGTAGAGCTGGCTTATCATCGCGTTCAAATTGAGAATCTGGATAAGGTCAGGAACAGCCAGGAGATCGCAGAGCCAGTGTGGTGTAGTGGTTAAGAGCGGTAGTCTCCTAATCTGGGGAACCGGGTTCGCGTCTCCGCTCCTCCACATGCAGCTGCTGGGTGACCTTGGGCCAGTCACACTTCTTTGAAGTCTCCCAGCCCCACTCACCTCACAGAGTGTTTGTTGTGGGGGAGGAAGGGAAAGGAGAATGTTAGCCGCTTTGAGACTCCTTAAAGGGAGTGAAAGGCGGGATATCAAATCCAAACTCCTCCTCCTCCTCCTCTTCTTCTTCTTCTTCTTCTTCTTCTTCTTCTTCTTCAGAAGCCAAGTTGCAGATCACCCAGCTCCAGCTGGAGCAGCTCCGTCATCAGAAGCAGGAGATGGATCTCCACTCCCAAGTGAATCAAGCCCTGACTGAGTCGGAGGGGCACAGTGCCCTGGTCAACCGACTGCATGCACAGCTGGTGGAACTTCAGAAGTCGTCTGACGACATTAAAAGCAGATACCAGGAGGAGCAGCAGCTGATCGGGAAGCAGTTGGATGAGAAGGTGGCAGCCGTGAAAGAAGAGCTGGCTGATCTCCTCATTCAGAAGGAGAATCTGGATAAGACAACAACTCTGCAGCTGCTGGAGAGTCAGGGGGAGCAAAGGAGGAGCAGCAGCACCAAGGAGGAAGGACCTGCGGAAAGGAAGCAGCCAAGTGCCGCACCCCTTTATGGGCATCCCCACAGCAACTCTCTCCGAAAACCAGCACCAGTGGCATCCCCCGCTCCTTTGGCTAATCTGAAGGAAAGCTCAAGCAGTCCTCCATTCACCGCTCTCGAAGGAGTCCAAGACAGACTGCTTTTTGCAGCTCCTGAGGCTCATTCTTCGGAAGAACAGGGTGAACAGACTCCTGCAGCCTCTGCTCAAACTGCAAGGCCGCCTCTCAGGCTCTCCGCCAGTATTGAGAAGGAGAAGCCAAGCACTCAGGGTGAAATGGACACAATAGACACGGCCATTCTGGCACCTCCAAATCCAGCGGCGGATGAGACGGCACCTGCAATGGAGGGGCCCACAATGGGTCCAGAGGGCAAGGAGGAGAGTGGGACAAGTCAGCGCACCGCAGGCCTCACCTCTGAAGCTGCTCTAGCCAACAAGCAGCAGGACTTGCTGGAGCCTCACAGCCAAGACCAGTGTCCAGCCGCGTGTTGCAAGCAGATTCCAGTCTTCTTGAGGACAAGGGTGGTTTCTTCAAAGTTGCCACTCTCAAGCCATCTGCATTGGGAAATCTGTTGACAGAAGACGAAGACGAGGAAGAGGTGAGCCTTAAGTGTCGGCCTCCCCCCACCCCACTCTTTGATGATGATGACGACAACGACGATGACCTGTACCTGCTGGGATGAGCAGCCTGGCAAATGCCATGGCAATACTTTCTTCTCTCAAGAGCTTCAGTGATTGCTGATCTGGGGCTGAGATGGATGGAGCTGGGGGTTTCCTGTGGGCCTCCCCAGATTGCTCATTTGGGCTGAGGTGGCCTTAACTTGTGGTTTTTGAGGCTGCTGGCAGGAAGAGGGGTAACTCTCTCTCTCTCTCTCAGTAGCAAATGTCAATTTGGGACTTGGTCTAGCTTCAAAGTCCTGACTGTTTAATTCACCGCTGAATTACAGGGTACAGAACACACCTGTACCCCACATGCTTTTGACCCAGCTGCTGTTGGGAGTAGCGGTGGGTTTCACCTTGAACAGCTCCTCTCTGTGGAAACTAAACTTAACCTATTGCCATAGCTCACCTCCAGTTTTGAACCTTGGCAAAACCGGATCTTGAAAATAATAATAATAAAGTGCAATTAAAATAAAATAAAAAACAACACAACACAAAAACAACCCAGCTGTGTGAAAATATTCAAGGACAGATGGAGTGGGAAAGTATCTTATTTGGATTTGTATTTTTAAAAATGGTTGAAACTCAGGGTTTAGAAAGGGCATATTCTTATTGTTAAGTACTGTATGTTGCCCTCTGATTAGTTCAGTCCTATTTAATTTATACTAAATTTATCTCAGCTGTACATTTTAACTTTGCAAAAGCAGTGGGGCCATCCTAATTAATGCTGTTAATATTTGTATCTGCACCGTCTACCTACATAGTTAACATTTATTCTTCGGTGGTTAATTAAAAGGAAATTTGGGTTTTTAATTTTTTTATTTAAGCTTAAATTTAGATCATACACATATCAAGGATAGTGTTCTAGCTGACTGAAAGTACTTACATGATAAAGGCAGCCATAGTATTAATAGGGGATAGGGGCAGAAAAGTTGACATGTTTACCTATTACACTTGTAGTGGCAACCGCAAAAGAACAGAACTACCTGCATGCAGAAAACATTTTCCTGCCTTGTCTAGTACCCTAACACATTTAACTCCTGAACAACATTTAACTTCCTGATCAACTTGCAAATGTCATATTGTCAGCCTCTACTCTGTTCTCTCATGTATCCTTTTATGTGGTAGCTCTGCTGGATTTTATTGGTTTTATGGACCTCACTGCTAAACTTTTATGTTTGCTCTTTTGTTTTATCTTACTAATTGGTTGCATGTCAGCTTTAAGGGTTTTCTACTGAAACACAACCAAGGAAACAGATCAGCAAAAAAAAAAACCCCAAACCCTACTTGAGATCAAAATAGTTATTAAGAGAGTTATCACTTTACGTAAGATGATCAGCTTCAGAATTGGTAGTCTGTGCCTTAAGAGTGCATGTGACTTATTTATATTTTTAATCTGGATGAGAGAATTAGCACACTGGTCCAATCTAGGTCTTACCCTAATTGTGTGGTTACAACTATAACTCTTTTTGAAGAAATAATACTACTAGGTAGGGTGGGCAAATTTCATTGAGACCATGATGCACTAGAAGCAATTCCCTCTGCAGCGGTGATCTAAATATACATTATCCCCCAAGCAGCCATTAGCCTTTGGGATAATGCTCCTATCCACACTGCCTTAAGAGGAGTGGGGTGGATTTTCATCATAACTGTGGCTGTCATGGGAGTGGTTGCACCTCCCTTTCCCACTCACTGTTCCCACTTAAATATCCCCCATCCCACCCTGAACCCAGTATTAAAGATTATTGTGATTTCTAACCATGCAATAAGAGAAGATGGAGCAAGTTTGTTTTCTCCTGCTCCGGAGGGTAGGACCCAAACCAATGGGTTTGGCAGATTCTGATGAAACACCAGGAAGAACTTTCTGACAGTAAGAGCTGTTCAACAGTGAAATGGTCTCCCTTGGAAGCTGGTAGACTTTCCTTCATTGGAGGTTTCTAAGCTGAAGTTGAATGGCCATCTGTCATGGATGCTTTAGCTGAGATTCCTGCATTGAAGGGGGTTGGGCTAGATGACCCTCAGGGGTCCCTTCCAACTCTACAATTCTATGAAAATTCTAATTGAACCCACAGAAATACAGCAAAGTCTATTTGCAGACTGATGTGACTAAGAACTAAAAGCAATATGGTGTTCTCTGATCAGCATTCTAAAATATCAAAGTGCATGGCAGACCACAACTGGATGGAATCAGAGAGAGAAACTTTTTGCTTGCGATTAGAAAATCTAAACAGCACATCTGATCAAGTAGGCCACAACCTGCAATACTTACTAATGCCTTAAAATATTTATCAGTAGGTTTCCATTTGCTTATAGGGACAAGGCTAACCTTCAAACACAGAGGCAAGAATCAGGGAGGTGTTGCTGTAATGAAGTAGCTGAACTTCTATCTGATTAGGGGCTGCAAGAGCTTGACGTTCCTATGTACCCCCTTCCAATTATGAAATCCCGTCTGAAGTTGTAGTTCTGGCAGGAAGAAATAAAGCTCAAGAGATAGCTGAGAAAGTGTTAGGGGCAAGAAAGCAAATGATATGCCTAACAGTGAACTGACTAGCAGCTGAATAGGTAGATAAATTAGCAAAGGAAAAACTCCTAAAATCAAGGATCTTACCCCCACCACCCCTTGAAATAATATCTGGAGTCAGGGGTGCGAATTTGAATAAAATATTGGAGGGCACAGGTATGCCCCACCCCACATAATCACAAGACACAGCGCGTGCAAGCCATTTGAATGACAATGCCCATCAACTTTTGAGGGCCCTGAGGGGACCTCTGCCCCTAGAAGTTGGCTCCTATGGTCGCTGCCAATATATGTTGGCAGTACTGAAATACATGGACCAATGCTCTGACTCAGTATGGGCCAGCTTCTTATGCTTCTGTTTCAGCAGTGGCATAATATTATGAAGATATCCTGCCCCAGTGAGCGGTCAAGTCTTCACATTTTGCTGTAGCTGAAGCTTCTGGGTCAACTTAAGGGCTGTCCTAGATTACGGTACATGTGCCCTAACTCTTAACTCCCAGCTCTTCTCAAACTGCGGCTAACAAAGTTATATGTTAAAAAATATAGCAAACAGAATTGTTGATGAACTTTGCAATCTAGCAAGTTTCATTCTTCTGAAAACAAGCAATAATGATAATGTTTTAATTTATTTTCCCATGAAAGGCAGTTCATTAAAATGCAATGTCTCTGTTGAAAGCTCATTAACAAATTTAATTTTATACTGACCAGTAACCTCAACACTTTAAGTGGAACTACTCACCTATGTAAATCTGAATGTATATAGTCGGTTTGCTGGACTGAAGCCAACAATGGCATAATTTGTGAGCTTGCAAATTGAAAGTGTTCATTTACCAAGCCTATAATTAAGAAAAACTTCAGTCCAAACCATATTATAACTATAATAGATTTCACACTTCATAAAAAGACAAGAAAGTGTAGCTGCATATTGCAGAGAATTAATATTTGTTTTGCGTAGTGTGCATTTTAAAATTAGAATCATATATTTTCAAGTTTGGTTTTTTTGGGGGGGGGAGAAGAGTATGCAAAGGTTCTGATATGCACAAACTGCTTAAAGGGCCCGGTCCAAATTTTGCCCACCCAACTCAGCTCCCAACCCTGAAAATCAATCAGCAATTGTGCTAATTGAGCTATTTGGAAGTGAGAAAAGATGGAGGACTAAACCCTGAGTAAACACAGTGTTCCCCTTTGAACAACAGGTCTGAGCTATGACCGTTCAAAAACAAGGCTCCGCACATCTGTCCATAGCTGGATGAAGAACTGGGTGCTCAAACAGGTGCTTCATGCATATCCCCCCTACCTAGCATAGCAGCTGGGGCTGTGCATATGCATACCGAATGCAAAATTGGCTGTAATGATGCTGAACTGTTCGGGATTTAGCACTAGCTGAACTGGGCCAACAATCTAGAACCCAAGAATGCCAAAAGTTTGCTACATTGTTAGCAAAAAGTCAGCCTTGGATTGAATACCTGGCATGGCATCACCCCACTGGTGATGTCTGAAGTTGGCAAATATGGCTATAGTTGTCCGGGGGCAGGGAGAGGTGAAAGAGGGAGCTTTTGCATCTTTCTGTATTTCTCTGCAGCACAACCACTTTCTCATCCTCAGAGCTGTGAAGATCCAGTAGGAACATGTTGCTGGGGATTCAAAGTGCAGTGGTTTCCAGGGGGCCAGTTACAGTTCCATCATCATCATTATTATTATTATTATTATTATTATTATTATTATCTGTTAGGACTGCCAGGGGTATGATACCTAACTGACCATCTCTGCAGCTGCCTTAGCACTTTTCAAATGACAGCTGCACATACAGCAAATGCCCCTTTCCCCTGACCTACACTCATTCATTGTTCCATCAGAACAGTGTCTACACACTGTAAATGCGATTGGGGGGAAATGCAAAAAGCAAGATCCATGGCTGGGCATACAACACCTGTGTCCTGTGCACTTACAGCTTGTACACTTGTAAGCATTGTTCAGATGGTAGAGTGAGTGCATGAACCCAATTCATCCCCGTGCATATTGACTGTTTGTGCATGGCTTTGGCGATCCCCCGCGAACATATTCAACACTCTTATCAATATCACCTCATTCAAACAAGCCATACTTTATCCCACCCACTCTAAATCGTTTTCCATAAGTCAATGCCACATGCCTGCTCTGTGTTAATACAAGTTGTCCCTGCTGCGCTTTTCTGTGCTGGGCTCTGTCTATGAAACTGATGTCGTCACACATATGCCCACCCAAATCAGCTCCCCTAGATCAGCTTTCATAATGGAAAAGCAATTGGGGGGAAATGCACATTATCCCCTCACTCCAATAATGGAAATGGAGCAATTCAGCAAAGATGCTTGTAATGCCGATGACACTTATGCCTTTCAGTTTTACTGTACAAATAGCAGGTGTGGGGAGGGGGCTTCAGCATAGTAATCCAGTTAAAGACACAACACAGAACTGGATCTGCACCAAATATGATGGATGCAGGAGAACCACATGGCCAAAACTCCATGTACCCATTTCAGTAATTACCAGAGTAAGACTACAACAATCCCTATTGTGAGCAGATGTCACAAACTCTGAGCTGGACCCAGTTTGAAGCAGCAAACACTCACTCACCTGCTGACTGATGGAAATGACAGACTCTAGGGAACAAGCTGTAAAATCAATTATTCACATCTACTCCACTGCTGCCACCTACACATCCAGCAGAAGCACTGTGCAAACAGAGAATGTTTCAGCTTGGTTTTAAGGTGTGCGCACACACACATAGGTTAAGGCTGCAATTCTGTGCACACTTTTTTAAAAAGTGAACAAATGTAAAATTTGACTTCATAGAAAAAACTATGGTCCAGTAAGCATGGAAGGAGAGCAGAGAGTAATGAAGCTCATCTTCAGCATAAGCTATTTCTAAACATTAATGCTATTCTAGGCTGCATCAACAGAAGTATAGTATCCCGATCAAAGGAAGTAATAGTATTGCTCTATTCTGCCTTAACCAGGCCACACCTAGAATACTGTGTCTAGTTCTGGGTGCCACAATTTAATAAGGATATTGACAAGCTGATGTGCAAAGGAGGGTGACCAAGATAAAGGGTCTGGAAACCAAGCCATATGAGGAATAGCTGAGGTGAGTTGGGTATGTTTAGCATGGAAAAGAGGAGATTGAGAAGAGATACAATAGTCATCTTCAAATTTCTAAAGGGCTGTCACATGGAAGATGGAACAAGCTTGTCTTCTCCTGCTCTGGAGGGTAGGACCCAAATCAGTGGATTCCAAGTTATAAGAAAGGAGATTCCAACTAAACATCTTGAAGAACTTTCTGATGGTAAGAGCTCTTCAACAGTGGAATGGACTCCCTCAGGTGGTGGTGGACTCTTCTTCTTTGGAGCTTTTAAAGCAGATGTTGGGTGGCCATCTGTATGGATGCTTTAGTCGAGGTTCCTACACTTCAGGGAGTTGAACCAGAAGACCATTGGCTCCCTTCCAACTCTACAATTATATGATTCTATGATTCTATAAACCAGGCAAAATAATTTGCACTTTTCCTGGGTCTGGACAGTGCCAAGTTGGGTTATGATCTAGAAACCACATATACACTGCCTAGGGTTCCACGAGGGAAGAAAAGAAGGATGCAAATGTAAGTAAATACATAAAAATACTTGTGTCCCAAGATACTGTGGCCTGCCAGGTGCTACCTTATTTTTGCAGTCCCAGTAAGGCAGCACAAACCATCCGTGGGGTCGCCATACACGGCTGACAGACTTGCCTTGGCTGCTGGGTTATGCCATCTACTTCTAGCACTCTGGTGATGGGTGTTCACACAGACTGCAAGGAAAACTTGTAGAAGTAGAGATCCCTTAACCTCCCTTGATAATCATTATATTCCAGTGGTTAGCTGAAATCTGCCTTATCAGCTAGAATCAAGCAAATCCTTCCCTATGTATTATCTTCGTAAGTTACAATTTCTATACCAGAACTTGATTTCTAACATGGTGGATTATGAATTTACAAATGAGGCCGGTAATATTTAAAATACACACACGTGTATGTATCCAGGTCTTGCTTATATTCTTTCCAAAAAAACAACCTTAATACATATTTTCCCCCAGTCCCAATAAGATGGCCGTCAGTGTGTTATGCAACCTGTTTCTGATGAGTGGTCACACAGACTAATGAAAAGCACCTATGCTGCAAAATGTACAGCCCTTTCACACTTTTTAATCTAAACACTATGCCACAGACATGCAACAGGTCACAACTGAGTTCAATAGTGTTTGAAGGAGTGTGGCCTTGTACAGCTGTTGCTGGGAATCACAAGTAGGGAAAATGCTGTTGTGCTTCTATCCTGCTTGTGGACTTCCTTCCCACAGGCATCTGGTTGGCCACTGTTGGAACAGGATACTATACTAAGTGGGTCATTAGCCTGACTCAGCATTGTGTACAAACTAAGGTGGGTCACACTGTCAGCACCAAGATTTATTTTTACTAGAAGGAAGGAAATGGACATAATGTTTAAAAAAAAGTGGATTCTGTATTAGAGGCTGGGGACCTTAGCTAGATAATGCCAAAGGCTACTGCTCTAAGCAATCTCTGTTTGATACATGCATTCCTGAGATCCAGTGGAAATGCATTCACAGTGACCCAGCATCCTGCCATTGATTATATCTATCAAGTTACTACATTCCCATGTGCAGCAAAAGGAAGTTGTGCCCATGGATGTTGCAAAGTAGGTCACTCAGAGGCAAATGGGAGGATTTCAGCTGGCATCCTAAAACGGACCGCATGGGATTTATGACTGACTTTACTTGGATATTTTTCCACAATCCACCCAAAGAAATGCTTCATCCTCTGTATGTAATCGAGAATCCTTTTATCTTTGCACATCTCTTGAGCTGCAAAGGGAATAAAAGCAAGTCAGCAGCACAGTCACAATTCAAAGTTGAGCTAGGCCAAGCACAGCCTAAAGCAACTTAACCTCCACTGAGCACCTGACTGTATGAAGCAGAGTCATCAAAGCAGCACTAATATGGCCACCCAGCTTAAATCATAAGTCATGCTGCTCCTTTCATTGGAATGTTCGAAGCACTGGGAGTACACAAGGACGTGCTGTTCTGAACTAAAATAAAGAAAACTCAGCAGTGGCAACGTCTATTAATCTTTTTTCAGCAATGCTATGGGTAATTCAACCCCCTTCCCCAAGAAAAAATGACAGGCAAGTGACTATCCCTGCCTTATAACGCAGAAGTTTTAACTTTTCTTGCCTGTCTCATATACTTTGAGTCTCTGCACTATTGTTTTAGTCAGGTAAAGTCTTTAGCAGGAGCAAAATAACAGCTATGAGAGTTCATGCAGGATACAGTAAAAATCCAGTTCTGGATCCATTGCCTTTTAAAATAATGATAATCATACTTCAATACAGTGCTCACCTACCTAGGAGTAACCTTCATTGAAAACAATAAGACTTACTTCTGAATAGACAAGTATAGGATCGCACAGTTATGTTGCAATGCTATCTCCACTTACCTGAGACTAAATCCTATGGAACTCAATGGATTTAGTTATGAATAGATACGTATAGGATTGCTCTGTTAATATACTACCCCTACATCTCACATACTCCAAGCATAGGCTATTCAACATGTACTCCTATTAAACCAAACTTCGTTGCACATGTATTTTCAAAATGTGTAATGTTTACGCATTGTGTCAACATGGGAGCCCCCTGCTTCCCTGAACCTTGAATGTATCTACTCTCTGACCCTACCCACAAATAGGGTTGGGCAAATCTGTCAATTTTTGTTTTTCTCACTTTCTTCTTTTTCAGTCTTAAATTTGGTTCTCCATATTTCCACATCAGTTTGCAATCTTGAAACAAAAAAGTCCTCATGAAAATTCAACATTTTAGAGCAATTTTCTCCAATAGGTACAGGCAAACATTTTAAGAGGGGTAGAGATTGCAAGGACTACATGCTTTGGATTTGTGGGCCAAAATTAAGTACTGTGTCCAGCATGTGGGCATGGTAACTTATTTAGGGCATGGACTTATTTAGGAAGAAAATGAAGGAGGCCATTCGCTAGATGTTATTCCAAATCTGAAAATGTTCAGCTGCAGACAACAGCCATTTGCTCCTTCAATAAATCTCACCACACCAGGAGCTTTACAGCCATGTCATCTACCATTTCTTCATAATCCCTTTACCATAACTTAATTACCAAGAAGCTTTTAGGAAAAACTTGCTGCCCTTGCTGAATTGGGTCAAAAGCTCATCTATCCAACCATCTCTCTTCCACAGTGAGCAGACAGCTGCCTCCGAGGAGAAGATTAAATGTGCACTTAATATATAGGACACAACTACACATTTCGTTTCTCCTAAACTAATTACATGGGGGACCCCAATTCTCACTAGAAAAGCAGTGTGTTGGGAGAGGAGGCAGAGCTCTTCACTCCCCAGCTTCTGCTTCTTCCCTGGCATGGCTTCTTCAGGATACGTCACTGTGTTGTAGACAAATTTTCCCTGTTGGAATTTTGTCACAGTTCACAGTAGGTACTGAAGCAAGCAAGATGGTTGGCATCCCAGTGCCTGAGGGTATAGCCAGCATACTGGAGACCTGGACTTATGCCTACAAGTCCAGCTGTAATGGGCAGCGTTGTGTGGTTGTAAGGTGGAGAAAGACAATCCCACTTATTTATAACACTAAATGCTTTGGGGAATGTGTGTATATTACTTTCAATGTATTTTCTGTTTGTTTGTTAAATTTTTATACCTCCCTTCATCCATAGATCTCAGCATTTCACAGCAATACAATATAAAAAACACAAAATACATAATAAAAATAAGAACAAAAATAAAGCAATAATCCCCCCCAACACATTTAAAAGGCTATGTGGAAGATGAGGAGCCCTGCGTGGGAGGCAGGGTAGAAAGGGTCTCCCAGGGTGGGAGGCTGGAGAAAGAAACACAGGCTCCCAGGTGAGAACTGGGAGGGTCTACCTTTCTGTGTATGGATAAAGGGATATGATATAATTGTGATAAAGGGCTTTTGTAATCATTTCTCTTTTTTTCTTTCTTGCTTTTCTATTTTGGTACTTCTTTGTTCTTTTTCCTTAGATTAGTTTGGATTTTATTGTATTCCAAGTTGAACATTTTCAATAAAAATATTTACAGAAAAGGGTGGGTATAATATGCTTATCAGCAAAAGACCTGGTTGAAGAGGAACACTTTCACCTGGTGCCTAAAGGTGTATAATGAAGACGCCAGCTGACCCTCCCTGGGTAGAGCATTCCACAAATGGGCAGCCACTTCAGAAAAGGCCCGTTCTCATGTTGCCACCCTCTCGTGGTGGAGGCACACGAAGAAGGGCCACAGATGATTATCTCAGGTATACTATGATTGATCACTGTTGACATTAGCTGATACCAATTTAACTAACTGAACACCGATAGCCAGTTTCCTATAGATAGAAATAAGAAAGTGACACCATTCACTTCTATCAGTGGACAAAACTCTTTTGAGCGAAGGGAATATTTGAAATGTGCGGCAATACCCATTAGACATCACAAGTGTTAAAATGAGTTTCAGCTACCTGTCTAATCCACTACTGTACATAGATTAACTGGAGTGCCATCTTCCTTCCGCAGGCAACCAAATTTCCTGTTCCAGCTGTGACAATGTCCCCCAAAGTTCCCAGACTGAACTGGCAGCTGTGCTTTACAGTTATGTGATATTTGTTATAATAGTCTACCATTCCTTTGGCTGTGCATTTAAGAAAAATACTGGGCAGCCAGCAGGATAATCTTAGGAAGTTAATTAACTCTCCCTTGTATACTTTGGCAATGAAAACTGGACTGAACACTGTACTGTAGCATAAACACTAAATGCTACAATATGCAGTGTGGAGTTTTGACTCTAAGACATACCTTTCAGGACCTGCTGCTTTTGCCATGAGTATCGGCATAGCACCCTTCTCTGAGCTTTCATCCCCATGGAATGAAAATAATCCAGGTCACTTAAGCCTGGAGTCATGGACGTACTTCCTTGGGACTAAGCCCCATAGATTTCCAGGTAACCGCTAAGTAAAGAGTGGTATGCAAGTATCTACTTCACTGAAAATAAGAAACCTTTCAAATTGCTTTGACTGACCTTCAAATCTAGGACTGAATGGTGGCAGCATCCTTGTCTCCCCTTTATGCATCCATGAGGGCTGACCTGGCTGTGGTTACTTATAACTTGGCTAGCCATGCCAGGATGCAGAGACCAGCACTATCTTTCCCAATGTCCTGAACCCCAGCGTACCTAGTGACCAGTCCCACTGGTGTATTAAGTCCCAAGGGCTAGCAAGTAGTTCAGTAGTCCAACACATCAGGAAACACAGTCCAGGTTAAATAAAGCAAGCCAACTCCAAAATCCAACAGTCAGGAAATGCAGTCAGGGTTCAATCCAGCAAGCAAAGTCCAAAAAAAGTCAGGCCAGGTTCCCACCGCTGCAGCCAATCCAGGGTCAGGGAACCTGGAGTTCAGTCCCCAAAAAGCAGTATCCCATGAAGCTCCGAGGCCACTCAGGCATGGCCCATGAACAGGAGAAGCTGAAGAGACACAGCACCTCAGCTCTGCTTCCCTTTTATACCTTGAGTCTGATTACAACATCTGAGCTTGACGAGACATGTGACCTTCACCTGAGCCTAGTCCAGCTGAGGAATCACACACCTCTTCCCACAGCTAATGGGCCACACCTGGCCAGCTAATGAACTGGGCTGTTTGCCCTTGCCTGCCTCAGCCTCCTAGAGTGTACCTCCCATTGCTCCTTGTGCCTCAGAGCCCACCGTGTTCATGGAAACTGGCTCCAGTGATGGGTCCTATTCCTCTGCTTCCTGTGCACTGGCTCACATCCCCTCACCATCCTCTGTCGCCCCATGAGTACTTTCTATGCTCCTAACATCATCTTCTCCATCCTTAGCTTGTCTCAGTGTGTAGCAGTTGTGGCTACACCCCTTGCCAGGATCCTCTTCCTCCTTCCCGTTGTCCTGCCAGTTCATGACACCCAATGGCATGCAATAAAAAGAGTATTGTTTATTATAATCTACAAAACAAAATGATCCAATTGCTAGTTACATTTTACAACTTTTTCTCTTTCAACAATAACATCACTAAAAAGTAAAAAAGTTCCACTAGAGAAAGTTCAAGGGACACTATGGAAACTTGCTCGTTTCTGAACGCTGTCCCCTGCAAAGTGAATATTCTTACAGCCCTTGAGTATAACTCCCCAGTTTCTTAACTGTCTTCCCTGTGACTCTCAAATCCAAAACTATGCCTCACTCCCTAGGCGGCAATCAACCACCACAGGTGGCTTATGCCTTAAGAGGAAAGGAGGGGAATGCACATTCCAGTAGCCCCAAATGCAGCTTTTTAAATTAAAGAACACAACCCTAATTGCAAATTAAAAGGAACACAGAAGTGTTCTGGCAATTGTTTACAAAATACAATTACTTCACTCCCTCCAACAGCTAGGCTTTCTTTGAGAGAATCAGCTGGGACCTCCGTGCATGCCGCAGCCTTTGAATGCACTTCAACAGCTGAAGGCCAAAAAGCAACTGTTTTCTATCAAAAGAAAGTGATGCAAGAGACAGGCATGCTTACCATGAGAGAGACCCTTAGATCATCAACCACCCCCTGGTACCCACCAAGGATAACAACAACAGGCTAAAAGAAAATAGACTGCAAACGCAGTGGAATTTAGTTTTGCAGAGTGTGGTGACAAGAGCTTTGGTAAAATTTCAAACAGAGAGCTGTATTGCTATGTCTTTCCACTGAGCCCCATTTATAGTTATTGCTTTCTTACTGCTGGAAGCTGGCCTCTATAGACATCTGCAGAATTCAGCCAATATAGGGAAGTGGCCTGTTGTTTCTTCTTTCTTCCAGCTATATTATTGATATTTTTAGGAGTAATTGAACTTCGCAGTGCTAACGTATTTTCTCCTTGAACTACTATCCCCTGTTGATATGTGTGTTTGCAGGGCATATACTAAAGCAACTGCAAATCCGGCACCTAAACGGCACTTGTATTATTATATTTTTAATCAGCCTTTGCAGAAAAAAGAAAAGCATCCTGAACTCTTAAAAGAGCCGGAGGAACAGGTCTTGTCAGAAGCATGCTGTTATTTCAAAAGATAAATTACAAAAATTAAACCAACAGCCTGGCTTTACTGCAGAATCACTGGCACAATCCAGTTAAAGTATAATACTCTTAAGAACCATTTATTCAATAGTGGAGATTTAAAGACAAGTTTCTTTCTCTCATTGCAATCAAGATTGGTATCAGAGGGCCATTCATATCCTTTTGGTAAGCAAAACCTAGTTCCACCCCATCCTATCCAGCAATTACCGGTACCCTTCTTTGTGCCAGAGATCTAGAAAGAAGCAAGCAATTGCTATACTGCAGGGGTTGAACTAAATGACCCTTGGGGTCCCTTCCAACTCTACAATTCTACGATTCTGTGAAAAAGACAAACAGAATAGTGAGCATAATCTGTACTGAACTGAACAAGATAGCCATGAGCTAACAGGGATTCTAAAAATATGTAATGAAACATACAAACTTGATTCCCATGCCTAATGTGAATTTACTAGGTATATCTCTCAACTTCTTTCAACTTTTAGACTAGATTTTCTACTTCTGCAAAATGGGCTGATATGCAACGCTAGCCTTGGGTCTACTCCACAACTTAGATGGATGTCTCCCATGGATTTGGAGAACATATTAGTTACATGGCCCAAATTTAAGAGGTTACTATTATTAGTATATAAAGCCCTAAGCTAGTGATGGGGGAGAAATTCAGTCCACACAGAATTTAAAGGTGAACCTAATTCACGCTTCCCAAAACAATATGCGAACTGAAAAGTAACCCTCCAAAATTCACATTTCTTCTAATTTTGCAACACAGTTCTTGAGCCAAGTAATGTGCACAAAAATGCATATACCAGGATAAAGTGTGCATAGCTATGCATACAGTGCTTTTTTCCTTTAAAAAAGTTTAAGGGTACTCTCATTTTGACTCAAGAAAATCAGAATTTTATAGTTCAAATCGGGGAAAATAAATACAGTAAATAGACAAATGTACAAAGATTCACAAAATGTTATGGGGTATGCGTACCCCTGCTTCCCTCCAGAAAAAAGCACTGTATGCATATATTAGTGAAGCTAATCAATGCTCACTTGTATTAGATATAGAGAAATGGCTTTGTGCTGCAAAGTACAATGCTAAACTACAATACGCATCCATGTGTGCTATATAAGGAGGGATAATAACACCTATCAAAAGCATTATCAGTTCTCATAGCTTGTTCTTCCCAAAGTCTGTGAGGCAGAGGAAGTAAACTGCCAACCATGAGGCATTCTGAGAACCTGCTCATCTCTAGCCATAGGCTTCAGAGTCAGGCCCACAATCATCTCTCCCTTGCTAGGGCTGGTATCTCATGGCTGTACATTTCTCATTGCATGAGAAATTCAGCTCTGCTTGTAACTTCCTAATTCACATGTCCAAAAATAATGCAGACCAAAACACAGCTATCCCTTGAAAGTCACATTTCTCTGAATTTTGCAATGCAGTGCTTCAGCCAGGTAATGTGCAAATATATACGTAAAGTGTGCATAAAAATGCTTACATTTTTTAAAATAACATTAGAAAATGCATCGGATTTGGGAGGGATTGCTTTACAAAATGTGTCTGTTAGGCCAAATTGCATACAAAATTGTGTATTTTGAGAGAAATTTGCACTAAAATGCTGACAAATTTTCATGAGGACATTTAAAAACAAAAGTGAGGAATGATGAGGAAATGTGGAGAAGTGAATTTAAGGCTGGAAAAATAAGAAAATGAGAAAAAACCAAATTGACAGATTCACTCATCCCTAATCTTCTGTGAATCTATGAGAAGGAAAGAGTCTGGCTTTTAAAGCTAAGTCTTCATGGATTAAAAACAGAGTTGGAAAAAATGTGATTTAGCAAACAGAGGACATGACTAGAATACAGGTTTAGAAGCGAGAACAGCAGTTAGATACATCAAGAGCCTGCTGAATGCTGTGAAGAAGGTGCTAGACATTCAATACAATGACCATCACACTCACAAGCATCGAAACTATAAGATTCTTTATACAGTGGAACCTTGGGTTGCGGATGTAACCCGTGACGGAGACACGTCCACAACCCGCAGCGTTTGTAACCTGCTGCGCTGCGTCTGTGCATGCACATGACACAATTTTGTGCTTCTGCACATATGCAAGAGGCGAAACCCGGAAGTAACCCTTTCCAGTACTTCCGGGTTTCCCACGGTCCGCAACCTGAAAATGCGTAACCCGAAGCATCTGTAACCCGATGTACCACTGTACAGTCGAATGCAATTGGGCTATGTGAAAGTTGAAAGGTAATGAAAAAGACCTCTGCCTGACTACCTAGAGCCAGTGCCCATCTGAGATCCTATTAGTCAGAGTCAATAGACAATTCCTGGACTAGATAAACAGTCTGAACCAGATTAAGGCAATTTCCTGTATTTCTGTTACTACAAACCCACTAGATGTCATGTAAAGGTAAAGCCCCCATCTCTTCCCCTACTACCACGCTAGGACCAACAGATTTCCAAGTCCCTGCTGTAGTTTTGGCAAAAAGCACAGCCATCAATGCTATTCTTCCTGTTGCAAAGCAGGATCTACTGCTAGACACAGCACAGCACATAGGATCAGTTCATTAGTTCAGAATGTAGGCTAACTATATTAGTGCATGGGGAAAGGTGTTTTTGAAAGTGTCTAATGACACTACGCTAAAGCCTGGAGGCTGAAATTAAATCTCAAGTGCATTTTTCATTGCATATTTTACACAGATAGATCTACGTACAATTTAGTATTTCCTTTTTGTCCCAGCCAATCTTAATGTGTTGGGGTAAGATTTTTCCAGCAGAAGCTCAACAAGCAGTGCAGATTTAAGTGCCCAGGCAGAATGTTGTGTTTGAAAACCGAAAAGAGGATGAGACAAAAAAATAAATAAAACAAAACCCCAACCTAAGAAATCTATTGATTTTTGCCTCTGGAGTGCTTTTTTCTCTCAGTGTTAATGTATTGGAATAAAAAAAAAGTCCTATACCATTTTTTAAACAAAAACTGAACTTGGAAAGAAGACTTCTTCTGACATTACATCCTTGGTTTGGGTTTTAGAACTTTTTACTTTTCCCAGGATACATGGGGGTATATAGCTTGGAGCCAAGGGAAAATTCACGCTACAAAAAAACCCTTTGGGATTAATGTGCAGCATTTCATGTTCACTCAAGTTCCAAAATGACATCTGATAAGGGCCACACCCTTAAGAGACACAGTATTTGGCTGTCAGTGGCAGAGGGGTGACCAAAGTCTCAGGTTTGTGTGTTCACCTAAATAGACACATGGAGTCTATGCTAGTGTAGGTATCATGCAACTGAAGCTTACATTCCACGTTACAAATGCCCAACTGACCCTGTAATCCCTTTGTTAAATATTTTTAGGTCTCAGGAAGTCATATATCATTTACTTCTGTATGTCTAGGCCAGCTTGAAAGGTTTGTAGTTCATGCTAATTTACTTCAGCATTACTAGAAGGGGCCTCCCAGTGCCAGTATACTGCCTTAATTGGTTTGTAAATCATACTGTAAAAATTAACCAAGCCGTTGCATCAGGCTGATATACTAGCTGCACTGATTTACTTGAGAAAACACATGAATTATTGTCATGTCTGGTTTATATGTCTGGTACAGCTTTTAAAATGAGGATTGAAGCTTCGAGACAGCTCGGTGTCCAAGAGACACAACAGCCAGAATAAATGACTTGCTGCCACCTATTGACCATCTACCCTGCAATATAGGGTGCTCCTTCAGAAATGACTGTGTGCAATTAATAAAGCTACAATAATTGAGCAAATGTGGAAGCTAAGAATTGCACAATATAAACAATATCTATCTGTTTAAATTTAAGGGTCTGCTATCAGGAAATGTTCTCATATTTCTCATATATTGGTCTCCAAGGAATTTTGGCTGAGGTCGTTTCTTGCAAACGTTGTGTATTTAAGCTGCAACCTGTCTGCCTCATTTGGGGATGGTTTGTGAGATGTGATGCAGTCTAGTCTCAAGGACATCACACGGTTTCTACCTGAGCCTGACAAATGATTTTTTTATAGATTTTATTTTATTTTATTTTGCCACTACTGCCAAATCCCAGGCCTTTCTGTAAAATAAAACAAAATAAGCTTGCAGCAAATCTCCCTGACTAAAATTATGGCCATGTCTCCAAATGAACCATTTTTTAGGGTGGTTGTTTGCCAAGACTTTAAAATAACAAATCACTTCTAACAAAATTGTCTCCCTGAAGTAATGGGCTTTAGCCCAATTTCTGATAGGGCACTTGCTCCTCTAAATGATACCGACGGCCCGATACTCATTTATTTTGAAAAATTTCCATTAGACAAACAACCACTGCACTAAGAAATGACTCCCTCTTTTGTGTCATCAAGTGCAGCTGTTCACACATCATTTGTAGTCTGGAGATGGCAACTTGAGGTGAAATGCTTAAGAATTAGACAAGAATCTGTCTTCTAGGTCTCTGCTTCCCACAATCTTAATTTTAAAACTTACTTCTATTTTGCACGGAGAATCCTATCATTTGGATCAGGGTGGCTAACATGCAGCCCTCCATATGTTGCTGAACTCGAACTCCAATCAGCCCCAGCCAGCATGGTCAACGATCTGGGATGGTGTAAGAGCCAGTGTGGTGTAGTGGTTAAGAGCGGTGGACTCGTAATCTGGTGAACCAGGTTCACTTCCCCACTCCTCCTCATGCAGCTGCTGGGTGACCGTGGGCCAGTCACACTTCTTTGAAGTCTCTCAGCCCCACTCACCTCACAGAGTGTTTGTTGTGGGGGAGGAAGGGAAAGGAGAATGTTAGCCGCTTTGAGACTCCTGAAGGAGAGTGAAAGGCGGGATATCAAATCCAAACTCCTCCTCTTCTTCTTCTTCTTCTTCTTCTTATTATTATTATTATTATTATTATAGGGCTTCACCCACTCATTGACTAGTAGGTAGGACAGGAAACTCTCTCACTACTGGGGTATCAACATTTTGAAGCTACTTTGCCACAGTTGAAATTGGAGGTGCATACCCACCCTGTTTACAAGAAAATTCTGAAACTGTGATGTTGTTACCAGGGTTATGATTGATCAGGGATCTCATATCTGTGGAGGGAGCTATGCAAAGTACACTTGTGGGGGTCCCTTCAGACCAACACTGATCATGCAGCCTCTGGGGTGGCCAATGTCCACCGTGGCAGCCAGGGAGAGAGGCTAATAAGCATGTCCCCTTCATGCATTCATTGCTGAACACCTGGAGCTGGCAACTCAGAATTGTTCACATGATTTTTAAAGGTCACTCTTGAGTAAACTATTGGGTCTATTCCTGCTTAGTAAAGAATGGAAGTGAGCATTTAGTGTTTAAATGTTTGTATCATTGACTGGGTACAGCCGCCGAGACCACATAACACCGGTCTTGAAAAACCTACATTGACTCCCAGTACGTTTCTGAGCACAATTCAAAATGTTGGTGCTGACCTTTAAAGCCCTAAATGGCCTTGGTCCAGTATACCTGAAGGAGCATCTCCACCCCCATCGTCTAACCCGGACACTGAGATCCAGCGGCAAGGGCCTTCTGGCGGTTCCCTCACTGCGAGAAGCAAAGTTAGAGGGAACCAGGCAGAGGGCCTTCTCAGTAGTGCCTCCCTCCAGATGTCAAAGGAAAAAACAACTACAGTGGTACCTTCAGGTTACATACTCTTCAGGTTACATACTCTTCAGGTTACAGACTCTGCTAACCCAGAAATAGTGCTTCAGGTTAAGAACTTTGCTTCAGGATGAAAACAGAAATCGTGCTCCGGCAGCGTGGCGGCAGCAGGAGGCCCCATTAGCTAAAGTGGTGCTTCAGGTTAAGAACAGTTTCAGGTTAAGAACGGACCTCCGGAACGAATTAAGTACTTAACCCAAGGTACCACTGTATCTGACTTTTAGAAGACATCTGAAGGCAACCCTGTTTAGGGAAGTTTTTATTATTTGATGAATTATTGTATTTTAATCTTTTGTTGGAAGCCACCCAGAGTGGCTGGGGAAACCCAGCCATATGGACGGCGTATAAATAATAAATTATCATCATCATCATCGGTTTTTATACTTGTAAGGCATTGAGAATCCAAATTTTGCATTAAGTGGTATATGTTGTTGTTGGTATCCGTCTGCCTCAAGAGACAATGGAGTGTGCTTCTGAGGGTGAAGTCAAACTGTGTTAGTAGCCAGCAGTGGAGCATATGCCTGTGCTGGTCAGGACAGGTGCACTCCTGAGGGGGGCGTGGCATGGAGGGTGCCCTCCCAGGCGCGGGGTAGCTGCTTGGGTGCACGGAGTGGCGCACGTACCCTACAGCTAGGGGCGGAGTGAGCCGCCAATGACGGACCATCGGCGCACCTCCCGCCCGCGACTCCCAAGCCTCCCCCGAGGTGTCAAAATGAAGGGGGAAGGGGGGAATGCTGCCGGCAAAGCAGCACAGCTCCCCCCTTCCCCCAACAGCTCAGGATAGGCTTGGGAATCGTGGGTGGACAGCAAGCGAAATGTCACCCGCCTCAGTGAAGACACCAGGGCAGCCAGCCCTCACCGCACCCCCTTCCTCCGCCCCTGTTAGTAGCACCAAAGTGACTGTGACTTCCCTAGGGGAGGACCAGCCCGGCATGGTGTATGGAGGTCCTGGGCTGCCCAGACAAGACCCTGCTCTGGGCCTCACTGATGTGGTCCAAAGGATAGCAGATCAATATATTTGGCACCAGCTTGGCTGCAGGAGTTGCCAGAAGGAAATGTACAAGACTACATCCAGCTTTCTTAGGGACTCCACTCTGGATTTGTGTAGGGTTTACTCCTTAGCCTTTTCTTCTTCCCAAAATGTCCCAAGAGGTATCAGGTACAGATTTTTCCTCAGGGTTTATTCAGGAAGTCTTTATCCTGTCAAGCCTTATTGACAGTTGGAGCACTTTTGGTCTCATTGGCTCAGTCCGCCAGAGCCTGTCTTTGCATGTAGGGGAAAGTCCTTGTCTCACCAAGGGACTGAGACCCATCGGCTACCCTCACCTGGCTTAGCCAGTCAGTTGAAACTGTTTCCTGGGGACAGCTTCTAGGAACCACAAGTGACAGCTAAGTGCTGGGTGGAACTAAAGGTGGACAAACTACCCAGAAAGAGTATGACATGTCCCCCCACCAGAGGTATTACCCCTCCCCTAACATCCCATAAACCCAAGTGGATTTAATCAATAATAACAATAAGTGAGAAAGTTGAGATGTGAAAACAGCACACCCTGCTGGTTACATCTCAGGGACCTATTATACTATTTTAAAATGTAGTACCATGGTTGACTTGCTTTAATATTTTAGAGTTAATGGGTAAGAGTCGACTCACATTTCTCCATCTCTAGTGACAGGAAAATAACTTACAATTGCTTTATTTAAAAAATACTCTGAAAACAGGAAGTGGGGAATGGAGAGAGAGAGAGAGAGAGGCACCAATGCATGAATCAGAAACATAATTTATAGCAAAGAAAAATGATGCTATTGCAAAAAAATGCAAAAAAATATAAAAAATCACTCACTCCTAATGACTAATACAGGATAAGTGCTATTTAGAGAATAACTACAGCCTTTCTCACAGCATTAGAGCAGCCCCACACTCAGCGACCAAAACCCACATTCTAGTCTAAGTGCTTAAATCATTAAAACCCCATTGTCCCACAAAGCTAAACATGAGATGCTGATTTTAAATAAGGTGACAGCTCATCTGTTTGACAACACTTTATAATATACACCAGGTAACTGTGATGATGAACTCTTTCAATCATGCTATGCATATGATAACCACAGAACATTAACAGCACTAGAGTTCCTATCTGGAAAGCACTTCAGCTATAATCCGTTACCACCGTCCAACGCCTGTTGACAAAATAATCAAAACCTTTGAGCTGAAATTTACTACCCTGAACTCTTCAAAGAGGTGCACTGGGTTACTTCTGAGCAGTGCTTTCTTTAAAAAAAATGTTTAGAGGTGCTGGAGGAGACTCTTGAGAGTCCCATAGACTGCAAGAAGATCAAACGCATCCATTCTTAAGGAAATTAGCCCTGAGTGCTCACTGGAAGGACAGATCGTGAAGCTGAGGCTCCAATACTTTGGCCACCTCATGAGAAGAGAAGACTCCCTGGAAAAGACCCTGATGTTGGGAAAGACTGAGGGCACAAGGAGAAGGAGAAGGGGACGACAGAGGACGAGATGGTTGGACAGTGTTCTCAAAGCTACAAACATGAGTCTGACCAAACTGCGGGAGGCAGTGGAAGACAGGAGTGCCTGGCGTGCTCTGGTCCATGGGGTCACGAAGAGTCGGACACGACTAAACGATTAAACAACATTTTCCTACTCATATTGAAATACTGCCCCTCTATGAGGCCAAACCTAGATTGACAAAACATTTAGGGGTATTCGTCCCCCTGCATCCCCCCAGAAAAAAGCCCTGCTTGTAAGTACAGTTTAGTTCAATGGGATTAATTTCAGAGATTAAAAAAGCCCACCTGCACATAACACACAGGAAAGGATCAGAATGCAATTTCTATCCCTGTTTGCAGTCATCTACCAATATTATTTTAACTTTGCTCTCTCCTGAAAATTACATTTATCAACCAGGACTTCATAATTAGATGCTTGTTTATTTATTTTAGTTTTAGATAATTCTGTGTTTGAAGGCTTGGGGAGCGTAACTTTTAGAATCGCACCACTAAATGCACCTCTTGCTCAATTTCACCAACAAAACCTTTGCCTGAATATAGGTTACTTTCAGATTCACAGGCTTAAGCTTTTCAGATCTCTGAGAGAAGAGAATCTAAGGCTCTGGAGCATCTGTCAAAGACCAGCACTATATGTGCCCTTGCTCTTCAGATATTGCCTGCCCTTACTGAGGAACCTTTGCTAAGCTTCCAAATAACACTGGGTTCCTGCAAACTGAAAGCTAGTGTCATGTAAGGCCAGTAGAGTAGGGGTGAGCCCATTTATTTCAATGTGAATCCTGCTGTGCAATACACAGGTACTGGATACATGCCTGTGGCTGTAGCAAAATGTCCAGCAGCACAGGTATCATGTAATGATACTTCTGCAGAAACAAGGCTCAATAATCTTTGAGACTATTCACTGACTTGAATCCATTGGCCTTTCCTTTTTGGCAAAGAGCATCAAAATACATTTTTGGGAGATGAAGCAACTGTAATAAATCACTGTCTTGTCCACAAATTCCATGCACAACCTTTGAGGTACCCACAATGAGAAAATATAATGCAGTTCTTTGCACCCACCCTGTCTTTCAAGTGAAGCAAGTACATGTATGTGATGTCAGGCTACCAGATATAAAATACCTGTTGACTGTGAACTTAAACTGGTGGTCCAAAGTTGACATTTGGAATCAAATATTATAGTTGTCCAGAACAAATTTCCATTCCATAGCACATGTATCAAACTGAATGACATCCTGTCTCAACCGAATTCATATTGATAGTGGAATACTGACAGCCAACCATGCAGATACTTTATTGTGTCAGAATTTATTCAGCCCTGTTACCATGCGCTCCAGCTCCCTGTCTCTGTACACATGACAGAATGCAAAGTCAATAACATTTCCCGCATAAGAAATAGCCTGCTACATCCCATCATGTGTTGTCCATTTTAGAACAAGAAAGGTTAAACATTTCAACAGCTCCACTTAAAAACTGGATAAGTATTTTCACATCGTATTTCCAGATTCTCCATTTTCTGCCAGTTTAGAAGTGTAGTAATAAATTACAGTCTATGGAATGATATCAACCTTTAGGTTGGCTGTGCAAAACACACACACAAACAAAAAGCCAGGAATTGAGGACTAGAGGAGCCAGATCCATAAAGGCTTGGGGGAAGGGGAAGTGTTGTTATAATTTTTGACAACATAATTTAAAGGCTTTTATAGAAAGCAATCTACACCTCCGCCTCTCTCCACTTTACCTACCCTTCTAGTATTGTCTTGGCTGTCAATTATTGAAAGAGAAGCCTATTCTTTAAAAGGGTTTTAAATTATAAGAAATTATTTAGAATATCACCTAAAAGCACTTGAAAGGAATAAAAAGATGACTACCTCCTCACACACAAACTCAGTGATACACACAAAATGGAAAGCATTGCATTTTTATTTGTGTTCTTAGCCAAGAGGAGGAGGACACCAAAATATGACTGCACAGGATTAGAATATGGCTCATTATATTTCAGTTCCTGACCTGTGGAAAGGATCTAGGACTCTTTCTTGTCGTGGGTGAAAACGGTCAAACATTCACCATGTCATAACAACTTATCACGTTGTGAATGTAACCACTTGCAAATCCAAACCTCTTGGCAAGTCGCAATGATAATTTTACTACTCCATGTGTTCCTGGATTTCCAGTAGGTTGGCAAGGATATGTGTGATAAAATTTTATTAATCACTGGGCAAGTTCTTGCAGGTGCCAGCTTACCAAGTCGTTGCAATTATTTAACATCATTTGTTCACACTGCATTGCATTACCGTGTATTCACCCAATACATTCTAAGAATGAGTGAATACACATGAACATTTATGAAGTCACAATGTTCATGTAACCATTTAGTAAGCTGACTGTCTGCAAGGTGCTTACAGTGTTGCACGTGTACAAATCTGCATCCAGTGTGACATCTTGGGGTATAGAAAAGTGGTAAAATTCTTGCTACTTGATAAAACATTACAGAGACCCTAGACAATGTTTTGCTAGATGCTCAAAACACATCCATAGATCTGTATTCAATGAGAAATCTGGAAGAACAGGAAAGTGGTAAAATTCTCCCTACTTGGAAAAACATTACGGAGAGTTGTAATGCTATTAAGAATAGACAACAAAGAGCTGGCGCCATTCAGAAGAGACAATAGTCAGCTAGGTGGTCAAAACAGTTTTCTGTGTACAGATTACTATCTCACCAACTGCTTACAGGCAGGCCATGGTAAATTAACACTTCGCAGCAAAGTTGAGGATATTTGAGACCAGCGTAGTTGTGCTGCTGTAACAGATATACAAAGAGTATGAAAGGATTGTTGGAAACTTTGTGGTGGTATGCTCTGAAATATTATCAGCTACATTAGGATTCTTTAAGCTCTCAACCTGACTGTGGCACTGAGAGATACTGTATTGTAAGTTTTACGTTGTTTTTTACTGGAAGAATAAATTACAGACCTGTAGGGAAATGATGAAAGGAAGCAGTCTTCCAAATATAGCTATGAACACTGGAACACTACCAACTGATGGTAACTGATCATATTTTTAGCAATGATAGTACTGGAAGTGAAAAAACATGCTTGGTAGATGTTCGTCAAAACTACCCGGCAACTGCTGGATCAAAGCTCAAAAGAAAACCTATTGGCTCATGCTAAGCATCTGGAATAGAAGCATATTTCTTAATGCCGCTGTACTTCTGCACAAAAATATGTACACACACCCCACACATAGCTGTTGTTGGCATCCATCTGTCTTGGGAGAGGATGGAGGAGTGTGCTTTTTGGAGTTAGGTTCAAGTTGTTGGTAGGTTGCAGTGTGTGTGTGTGTGTGTGTGTGTGTGTGTGTGTGATGAAGGTTGAGAACCCTACTTTGAACATGTTTCTTCCTGATGTCACTAACCAAGTTCCCTTTATGCCTTAGCTCAGGCATCCCCAACCTGCAGCCTTCCACATGCTTTGGCCTACAACTCCCATGATCCCTAGCTAACAGGACCAGTGGTCAGGGTTGATGGGAATTGTAGTCCAAAACATCTGGAGGGCCGAAGGTTGGGGATGCCTGCCTTAGCTTATAAATAAATCATAAACAAGAGTGCCTCCCCTGGTGACTGCAGTGATTGGGCTAGAGTTTAAAGGCGGTCATTGAGCTACTCTGGCCCCAAGTTGTTTAAGTCTTTGTACGATAAAAGCAAAGCCTTAAATTTGGCCCAGTAGTATATTGGCACCATTAGAATAGTGGTGCCTAAATTGCTCAGGAAATGAGTAAGTTTACTGTCAAAACACTTTGGAAATAAGTCACAGCTGGCTCCCTCAAATCCCTTTCTGAATACTGAGTTAAACCATTGGTCCATCTAGTTTGGTACTGTCTACAATGACTGACAGTGGCCTTCCAGGGTTTCAGACAGGGATCTCAGCCAGCCCTGGCGATTCAACCTAGTGTCTTCTACATGCAAAGTTGCTTAGTATCTTCCACATGATTGGAGATCCAGCCTTATCAGAGTTATTGACCACAAGGATGAGTCTCAATGCGTTCACCTCAACACATTTAGAATCCCACTTCGGACCTTCCCTCTCAATAAAGGGAGGCTTGAAGTGGAACCAGCAGGCAAGAGGGATGTTGGGGCAGGGTCTGCCTGTGTTCCCTCCCTTCTTTAAGCTCCCACCAAATGCTGGAGGAAAGCTATATTTTCTATCAGTTTCCAATCATTATCTTTTTAAAAAAATCAGTTCCTTCCTCATTATTTAGTACAAAATTGCAGGCACACCAATTAATAACATGCTAATTACTGATACATAATGACATTAATAATGGCGAACACTAAAAATTTCAAGAGTAAGGCACGGAAAGAAATAATCACATAAGAATACATACACTGAAAAACAAAGCAAAAAAGACTTCATCATATAGCTCGTTTTGGATGGCATTTGAGATATATGGTGTTAAGGGAGGAGTAGTATCTCTGGTGGGGACACATTGTGCTCCTTCTAAGGTAGTTTGTCCACCTTTGGTCCCCAGCCTGCACTCAGCTCTCATCTGTGGCTCCTAGAAGCTGTCAGCATGTGACAGTGGCCACTCCCTGGGAACAACTTCGACTGGCCAGCTAAACCAGGTGAGGGTAGCCAATGGGTCTCAAACCTTTGGTGAGTTAGGGACTTTCCCTTTATGCAAAGACAGGCTCTGGAAAACACCAAGCAGATGCAATAGCGATGATAAAGTCTGCTTTTATTGCCACCGCCATCACCACTGCAGAATAGGTTATGAGATGGGTTTGGCAGAAAGTTGGCTTTAGAGACGTTAAATACATACATACATAAATATAAATTGGTATCATTAGGATGATAAGAACTTACATGGAAAGATTCTGCCACATGACAAGGTAATGCATTCGATTACCTTTGGGTTCTTTCCTGCCTCAGAGCTCTATGATTCTACATCTAATAACAGTAAAAAGGATTGACATTCCTGTGTATACAGAAAGCGCTACTGTTCATGATGAGAAGACCCATTTGCAGAAATGCAAGATACACCTGCAATTAAAATGATTTTTAAGCAGGTATGTAGGAGTAACAGCAAAAAGACTATAAATTGGAAAATGGAAGTAACTGGAAAATAAATATAAGACGTTAGCACCTAATTGTTTTCCTCTCATCACAATAGCAACCCATCTTTCTAAGTGTATGTCACTGGTGCAGTTAGCTATATTCCTGTTTGTCTATCATTTACCTGTCTTCCACCTGTCTGAAAGTGTCTACCTATTTGGAAAGCAAGTTAAGCTGTTGCTTATTTCTTCAAGGAAGAAAAAAGACACCGAAGACGAAAATGATGAGCAAAACTTGGTGTATCATGAACAGCAATCAAGTGGGAGCTACTCCTTAGTGTGTGCATGAATCCTGTAAATGAAGTGGCCCTTGAATTAAATTAATTTAAAATCAGGCAAATATTACTTGGCATGTTTGTCAATGTGATGTATAATTATTAATTTGTTCACTGAAGCAACTGTATAAATAAATAGAAAGCAAAATGCCATGATTAAACTAACATTTAAAAAAAATCCAGGGTCAAGGAGCTCCACAATACACAGATCTAAATAGCTTTCCTGGGTCCTATTTTTACATCTCCATACAGATCTGCAGGTCTGTAACTGTGAACTAATTGGCACACATTTAGATGCCAACAGGGCTTTTGTATTCTCAGTGCACATTTTGTCTTCTCAGAGTGAGATGTTAGTAATGGAGGTTTTAATATTACCCCTAGGGGAGCACCAGAAAATCTTAACAATTTCCTTCACTAGAGTATTTTCATTAGAGCTAAATGCTGTGCAATTTACATTTGAAATCAGGTGTAGGGGTAAGTATAATGTGACAAGACATGTTGCCGTGTTAGGTCTTTTTTGTGCAAATGTTCTTTATTTACTGCTACATACCTGCAGAAGAAAAGCATAGAACTATGATTATTTTTAATTATGCCTTTTAAGTGTTTCTAATTGGGCCAATATAAAAATAATAGAAATCTGTGACAGTATTTGTTTGAAGAATATGTGAACATGAACTCAGTATTAATAAATCAAGCATGTAAGCCTTGTTGTAAACAACAATTCAACAGCTACATCACGACCTGATTACTGCAAAGCAGCCTGAAACATCATTTGGTCCAAAGTGTGATATACAGGTTATTAATTGGAGTTGCTTATTAGGAGCATATAGCTTGGTTGTCGAAACCACTCTTCTGGTTTCCAGAGTGTTTCTGGGCTCAATTCAAAGTGCTGGGAATGACTTTTAAGGCTATGTATATTTTGAAACCAGAATACCTAAAATATGATCTTCTTGTGCATGATCCCAGCCACATGTCCATTAACTGCTGCAGAATGCACAGCTGAGCTGGACCAGGTAGAGGACCTTCTTGGTAGCTACACCTAGGCTTTGGAAGTCACCACCCACCATCATCCCAAGTAAACCCCACTGTGCCCATCTTTCATATAGCTAGGGTTGCCATATTTCAAAAAGTAATTTTTCAATTGACTTGCCTAAGATCCAGGACAATTCCACCGTTGAAATCCTGGTAATGTCTGGGGAAATGGTTTCTTTCTTCCTAACAACAATCTCTTAAACTTATGGCAGCCCTACATATGGCAAAACCCTTCATTTTGGGAGATCTTATGAACTACATTTCCGTGCGCTGCTCTGGTTTGCCAGAAACAGCTTAGTCATGCTGGCCACATGACCTGGAAGCTGTCTGCGGACAAATGCCTGCTCCCTCAGCCAGTAAAGCGAGATGAGCGCCGCAACCCCAGAGTCGTCCATGACTGGACCTAACGGTCAGGGGTCCCTTTACTTTTACCTTTTTATGGACTATAAGATACATCAACGTTACTTAGAATTTTTTTCATTTGGACATGCTAAATGATGTTTTCATTCCTCATGTTGTTTGTGTGGAAAGTTTAAGAGATTGTTGTTAGGAAGAAAGAAACCATTTTTATGTGAAGTAGAATTCAGGTGCCTCCATCTTGAAGGTAAAGAAGCAAGATCTTTCAACAGGCCACATCTGTGTGCAAATCAAAGTCCTCTGATGTTTCACATAGCAGTGGGTACTTTTATAAAATTCTAGCAACAATAAAGGCTATTTGTAGCAAGCCTTTGTGAATAAGGCACTAGGCTACATGCTTAAGGAACAAAGATTTGAGGTTATGGCATATCCCAGTAACTGGAAAAGTCACGATTAGACAGATTAACTACCTAACAATATATAGCTACAGCAGTCTTAAGAATAGCAAAGCTTTGTCAAAGCATGTCCAGAGTGTATACTTCAGTTATATAATTCACCTAAAGCCATATTATTCATTGCCAAAGGAATATGTAGAACTACACCTTTTATGTACCTTATATCAAGCATGCACATGTGAAATGTTTAGTTTTAGGCAAGCTGAATTTATATTCTATTGCTTTTAATAAAATGAAAGGCAATGTAGAGATTGGTAACTTTCAGTCCAGACAACACATTCATATAGCATATTGATCCATGCCCACAGAGACTATTCAGATCAGAAAGAATCTGAAGAAGTGTATTCATATCTGTAACTATAGAATTCTCTTTTCAGTGCAAATAAATCTGATGAGCTTGTCACTCTTGCAAGTATTGTTTTAGAAATATAGCCCACTACTGATAGTTGCAGAGGCCCAACACTGAAGGTATGAAACTGTATGGGACAGGTGAGTTATGAGTCAACTCAGAACAAAGAGAGGCTGCTATCCCCACCCAACAGAGGGGGAAGAAAAGAATGCAGTTGAATTCTCTTGCATGTTGATTTTTCCCCTCCCTTCTGGGCTTCCCTGCACTGGCAGAAACCATTGGCCTATAACTGACTCTCCACTTCCATCTTGCAAATGGAGGTGACAGTAAGAGACAGTAGATGTTGGGTTGCAGAAAAGGGGAAAGGGCCGAAAGGCAGAGACCAAGAGAAGCCCACTAATTCTGTTCTGTTACATAGTTTGCAAGCTTTCTTCTTTCAATACTAATGCAGTCTCAGGAGTTGCTTATGTTGTTATAGCTCTAATCCCCTATTTGTGTCCTGCTGCCTATAGCAGATTGTTACATTAATGGGTCACACTGCCTTTCCAGCATTTGACCCTCTTGCCGCTGCCACAGTGCTGATGCCTTTAAAAAAAACCGCATTGCCCTCTACAAACTCCTTCTTAAGGAGGGAGTTATAGTAGCCAAGAAAGATGTTCATATGCCTAAGCACCCAGAACTGGCAGACAAAAATGTGCCCAACCTTCACAACATGAAACAATGCAGTCGTAGTTATGTGAAGGAGCAGTTTGCATGGAGGTATTTCTACTGGTTTTTGATCAACGAGGTATAGCAAAGTCTGGAGTGACAGCTTAACAATAGCTATACAGTGGTACCTCGGGTTAAGAACTTAATTCGTTCTGGAGGTCTGTTCTTAACCTGAAACTGTTCTTAACCTGAGGTACCACTTTAGCTAATGGGGCCTCCCGCAGCCGCTGCGCCGCCGCTGCACGATTTCTGTTCTCATCCTGAAGCAAAGTTCTTAACCTGAAGCACTATTTCTGGGTTAGTGGAGTCTGTAACCTGAAGCGTATGTAACCTGAAGTGTATGTAACCCGAGGTACCACTGTATGCTGCTATTGTTGGATCAGCTATTAAATTTCAGTCTAGAGGTGGATTCGTGCGTGGGCATGGTCAACCACCCCAGTAGAAATCTGTTGCTGTTTGATTGCATCTTGTGTATAATAAATAGGTGAAAAATGACCCCAAAAATTTAATGGGTCACACTCACAAAGACACATGTTGATTGATTAAAGTGGTTTGATTCTGGTGCTGCTTAGCTAATCTAGGTCCAAAATCCCGAAGTATACAGGGTAGAAAGCCCTGTTTTATTTTGGAAATTCTGCCACAAACTGGCTTGTTTTGTTACTTTAAATGTTTCTGATGAGGGGCAGTGGCAGCAACTTTTAAAGGCAGCCCAGCACTCCTCACATGTTGCCTTACAGCAGCTGCTTCATCCCATCACACTCCTTTCATGTATATCATTCAGAAGTTGCAGGCGAAGGGATGCCAGCATATAGCTATTGTTAAGCTGTCACTCCAGACTTTGCTATACCATCGATCTGACATGAGGAGGTTATTATTCTATTGATCTAATGTCAAACCAGTGTTAAGGCAACAACTTTGATTGAAAAGCTGTTGCTCAAACATGCCCTTTTAAGAGACAGAAAGAATTTAATGTAAATTTACATAATTTGGGTATAATTTCCTTGCCTTCCAATTTTGAAGGAAACCTCCAAACTATAGGTGCACATCGCATGCTTCTCACAACTGCCACTCAAGCAAGATGGTTCTCACAACCAGTTTCTAAGAGCCATTCCACCAAACTGTTGTCAGCCATGTTCTGTGGAAATGTGTGTAAAATGGATTATATTGGGAGAATATGAAGTGCCACATGATAACCTTTTTATTGAACAACTTGTTTTAAATTCATTATTAGTGTGTGGTTTTCTTTTCAAGGTTGATTTCCAGTTTGGGTTCAAGGAAACTGATAGACTGAGTTTGAGGATAAGCTCCGAGTTTCACTGGGGGTGCGGAAATCTGGAAGTCTAATTGAATTTTCTTATTTCAGTTGCATCCAAAACTGAAATTCCAGTGAGATAACCTGCAAGGGTAATGATGCATTTGCAATGAACTTTGCTTATCAACAGATCCTTGATTCATGGCTTTAAAAATTTGCAGGCTTAGACTGCTGGGGTCCAGGACAGTTTTGCACTGACTGCATAAGATTCTGGTTGTCATTTAATAGTTGGAGCACTAAAAATTAAAATACTGATTCCAGCAGTTCAATGCCAACACTGAAAATGGTATTTTAATTTCACAGAATACATTCAAATATTTGACCTCGGTCTGACTCAGCATCCAAATTTTAAATGTTATATTTATTTCAGCTGTCAAGATATGCAAGGCACTTTCTGGATTATAAAGCTGCAATGAATTAAGAGCAAATGGTGCCTGTGAAGGTCAGATAAGACCTGGGTCCTTTAACACTCAATTAAGGATATTTTATTCATCTAAATGAGAAATCATTGCCTAAACCAATCCTGATTCACTAGATATATACTTTTCCTGGCATGTAATTCTTCTATAACTATACAAAATAGTTCTGTCTTGCACATTATGTGTGTGTAAACCGCTTTGAGATTTTTATTATTTGATTAAATGGTTTAGAAAGTTTCTGAAATAAATAAGTAACTTGTAAGATCATGCGGAGTGGCTGCTGGAAATACAGGTTGAGTTTTTTTAGACTCTGGAGCACCACCATGATCTATGCCCAGGAAGCAGCAAGTGGCAAATGATGCATCTAGCTCCAAGCATTGCAAGGCCTTTGCTGCTCTTGGAAGAGAGCAGGTCATGGCAAGAACAGCAACAGCTGCTCCAGAAGAGCCCAAAGATCTTTTCACCTGCTCAGTTCAGGCAGGATGGATGCTCTGCATGCGCTCAGAGGCATACTAATCAGGTGCTGCTTAGCTGAGCAGGAGGTGACAACTGTGCATCTGCCCCCATCTTTGATACGTGGAGGAAAGAGGAGGACAAGCCTGGGTGCTCGCTCACTTACTTGCAGGCAGACACTAGACCGGCTGGGGAGAGCAAGGGGCCAGAGGTCCACACAGAAGGAGGCAGCCTGAGCCGTGCTCACTTGCTTGCCAGGGACACTTGGCAGGCACACCTTTGTAACACTCAGGTGCTGTCCAAACCGTTCGTCTGAGTGCACATACAGCCTACTGCCTGCACGTAAAACTGCTGTTTTGTCTTATCACTTAAATAGGAAACATAGTGAACTCAAGAGCCAGTGTGGTGTAGTGGTTAAGAGTGGTGGACTCGTAATCTGGTGAACCGGGTTCGCTTCCCCACTTGGGCTAGTCACACTTCTTTGAAGTCTCTCAGCCCCACTCACCTCACAGAGTGTTTGTTGTGGGGGAGGAAGGGAAATGCGATTGTTAGCCGCTTTGAGACTCCTTAAGGGGGGTGATAAAGCGGGATATCAAATCCAAACTCTTCTTCTTCAAGTTGAGGAGCAGCATCCTACAAACAACATGCTTAGTGCGGTGCCTGTTATAGGCATCCGGGAGTGGGACAGGGCTGGGGGGCATTGATAGTAGACCCAGCTGTGGGATAGAATTGCAGTAATTCTCCTGAACTGAACACAAATGCAAAAGCAGCCAGCTACCTTTGTGGAAAAGACACCTTCAGTGTCAAGTATAAGCAGAGCAAGAACGAGTGGCTTTTCAACAGACGAAAAGCAACAAGCCATTTTAAGTGCTTTGTTATAATGCTCAAACGGGGCTTTGCATGCAGTGTAGTTTCCAACAAAAGCAGTCTGAATGTAGTCTTTCTCTCAATACAGCAGTGGCTTCGTTCTACACCTATCTAGGGAACAGAGCTGCTTTTAAAGTAGTAAAAGCAATTAGTTAGTTGAAGGGCAATTAGTTGAAGGGCATTCGAACAGCGGCTTCCTTAAGCAATGTTATTATGAATCACCTATGGAATGTATAAATTGACTTAAAATAAATGAAATATATACACTGAGTTAAATTAAAATTAATACCCAAAGAGATAGTGAATGGAAAGGCATATTGCGGAGCAAGTACCAAACACAGCACAGAGGGGCCGGCACTATTGTCACTGTTTTCGCACCACAGTTGCTGGTGCCATCTGGATCTGCAGACAGTTATTGTGGATTAGAAGGGTCACTTGCAGAAGGTGCCTATGTGTTCCAAAGAGCTGGAGTTGGAGCTATTGAAATTTTGGCAATTAAAGCTGTAAACAAGCCATTTCACAGCCCACAGTATTAGGTACTGTGGCGTGTGAGTCTGGCTTCTGGATCAGGTCCAATACATCCAATCATCCATATTAATTATTGGTGCTATAAACTGAGTGCACTCTAGCAATGGTACAGGCAAGCCATAATACCAACTGCAGGCACCAAGATGGCTGGCAAATTGCTGGGAGTTTTCACTAAATAAAGAAAACCGATAACCTACCACATTAGTAACCACATTGTATGAGACTGAACAATGTGTGCTGTTTGGAAACAACAGATTCTGTTGCAGTCCCAATATTTCATTAGTGTTTGCATATGTTTCAGTTTTGAAATATGAAAATGGGTTCTGTAATTAACCATGGTTTCGACCAAAAATTATCCAGCTCATGGCAACATATGTACTGTCAACTCAAACATATTGCCTAGCTCCCACTCCCAAAGTCTCCATTCTTTCAAGCAGCCGTGGTTCAGCCAGAGGGCCAGATCCAGAACTGCCCCCTATTCATGGGCCCCTTTGATCAATGGACAGGGCTGCCCTCCTGTCACTCACCTATCATCATGACATTAGGTGACTCCAAATTATACCTCCAATTAAAGCGTCAGAAACACACTCTTGATTCTTCCTTTTCTTCCCTTTCAGCCACAGCTTGAATTCAAGCCACCAGTGTAAAGGAAGAACACACTATAAATGCATTTCCAATTCTTCCTTTGCTGTTGGTGCTTTTTTAAATTCGGTTCCTTTTTTTCTGACACAGTGCAAGAAAAAGCATATTTTAAAAAATCACCAGCTGGAAAGAAAAGACCAAGAGTATGCTTGAAGTGCGCTCCTGATTCTTCCTTTTCAGTTTTTACCTGTCCAAATCCTGATGTAATGGGCCAAATGGAAGGCTTGACAGGCCTGATTAGGCCCTTAGGATGGATGTTCCCCACCACTGCTTTAAAGTGAGAAGGATATTTTGCAGCACAGAATTGCCATGTGGTGTCCATGGAACTTCCTAGAGCTTCAATACTAGGGGTGAATGTGTAAGTCTATTTCCGGTCTGTGTCAATTTCACACTTGTTAATTCACAAGTCTATTCCATCCTGTTTCCATCTGCTAATTATTTAAAACCTGTAGGAATATTAGCACAATGCACATTGTTTATAAATTTTACAGTTTTGTATGCATTTTATCCTAAACACAGATGCTTTTAGTTCTGCATTTATTTCACCTTCCTGTTTCTTGCACTTCTCTACTATTGTGCTAAAGGTCTTCTTACTAGCTTTCCTGTGTTATCCCACTACTCCCAGCAAGTTTTTAATATGTGCATTCATTTCCATTACATATAATTTCAGAGTTTGGGTGACTGGCTCTAGCACTGAATAATATTTTCTTATAATCACAAGACAAACAATGTATGTGATTCACACAACAGCTGGTATGAAAGTTGTCTTCGTGTTGCTTGATCCCAATTGCTTGAGTTGTGAGACACTACTTGTGTAATGTTTTGCAAACACAGAGATGCTCTTGTATTTTTCACATAGCATTGGTACTCTGCACTGGGTATTAGATATCATCTTTGGATGGTCTCAGGAAACATTTTGTGATGGCTTTAATTTGTGCCTTCTGTATTATTCACATCACTTACACTTTTCAGATCATTTACAGTGAAATTATGGTGAGAGGATGATCAGTGGACAAAGGTTGCTTGAACATAGTTGCCCCAATTCATGTTTCAGCACCACCTTCTTTCTCTACCATGGTTGTCCACCTAACTTATTGGGATCTAGTACAGAATCGAAACCAGCAGATGAGATTGTGTTGGCTATGCCTACTGCCATTTGGCCTGAAACTGAAATTAATCCAAAGAATTCCTCATGTACAGTTGGAATCAAAAGTATCCCAGCAGAATGGAAACCAAAAGTGGTGACAAGGTTCTCAAGGAAATGGGTAGCATTGAAAAATAGACACTTAGTGCTACTGTTTTGGTTGACTGAAGGGTCAATGAAAGGCCCATACTTTTTCTATATAAGGTTGCTAGCAAGAGAAAACAAAGAAGCAAAACTGATTCTATATATTTAGAAATGGGCTACTTCAGAAAGCAAAAGGCAGTTAATGAGTACTAGATACCTACTGAAGATACTTCGTCATCAGACATGGTTTCCATTCTTGGCTACTGCTCCCACCTGCCCCTCAAAAAGGCAGGGCTGGGTCCAGCAGCACCCCCAAAAAAGTACCACAACTCTTCTGTTTAAACTATTATAGTGTTTCTAGGCTTTCCAACTCTTATAGCATTTCCAGAAACCACAGCATTAGATAAGAAGAAGAAGCTTTCACCTGGGTTGCCTGGTGGCCTAGGAAGGTTCTCCTCCAGAAAACTGCAGAGTCCAACTCTGGCAGCCATTCTCCATACGACTGGTCTCAGAGATCCCTCTAAAACTCTTGTTGACTGCATGTGCACGGATGGGTGTTGACGGATATGCCTGGGTCTATGTACATTCAAATAAAGATGGATATGCCTGTGTCTATGTACATTCAAATAAAGACTGTTCCCCCAAGGACACTCATGACCACATGATGATATGTATAGTATGAATGAATCCAAAATGGAAGTGCACAAAGGAAATGGAGAACGGAATTGGCCACTGAGTGCTGGGCTATGTTGTTCATTCTGACTGTACAGAGAAATCTGAGAGGGTTTTAAGGATCCAGTTTCCTGTAAATTCTAGCTGCACTTAATCAATTCTGATACCTAATTACATTTAGCTCTTGAAGATTAAGCTAACTCAATCATAAAAAATGAAACATTTTATCAGCAGTCTAAAAGATTTCTGCACTACTTTTGACTCCCTTTGCAATTTGTAAGACAGACAGGGTGAATCACATGTACATATATAAAGTAATAAAGGAATCCAGCAGTGTTTTCTGATCATGCTGGGTGACGTATGGAGAAATAAAGTAAGTCATTAGGCAAACGTGCTAATTATTTTCATGCAGTTGGTTTTAGTCCATAATTGCATGCGGATAGCTGACTAATTTGTGCATGTGCGACACAGCAATTTCTGTCTGCATAAAAGGCTGTATCTAAAAATTACATAGTTTAGTATGGTGTTAACCTTGTGACTGCAGCCTGACACTGCAAGTATGGAACGTCCAAGCGGAATGCCCCTGCTGTGCTGCAGAATGTGTCAGGTAGCTCCTAACACTCCAGCAACTTCCGTGGAATGTTAATAGCATGATAGCAACACAGCAGGTTCCGTGAAAGATCATTCCGAACAGGAGAGGGATGAGCACTTAACAGCTGACATTATAGGCACTTTGCTATTGTCTAAAATAATCTTGTGGAGGAAATGACCACATATTAAGTCAGAATATGAAGGTGGCAGAGGTGAAATTTGCCATTGCAAGTGGCCAGCTCACAATGGCTGCAAATCGAAAATTGGATGGAAAATTCTTGCATACAATATTTATTTTGGGACACTTGCTTCCTCCATCATCATTCATTTTTGGGTTAAGAACGGCAGGACATCTTGGCTAAGTCATACTGATGATCTATCATGGTCCTGTCTGAGAATGAGCAGCCATGTATGTATTGAATATATGGAGCTTGAGGATTTTGTTCAGTCTGCATTTTACAGCAAACTGCCCTGGTCCACATTTCCTGGACAGATACAGGTGCCCTGCTTCAAATGAAGTTCAGCAGGTCCAAATCTATCCACAGGGACAAAACGAAAAGCAAGGTCTGGTAGCAGTCCAAAGTCAAAACAGGGAGAACACAAGAGGCAAGGTCAAAAAAGTCCAAAATCAAAACACAGGGGACAGGGCTAGTAAACTGCTAAGTGAAAATTCAAGTCAAAGAGCTGGTGCAAGGATGTTATACTGGGATCTGAAGGCTTTTAACCCTAAGTCTTCAGAATCCCATCCAGAATACAGCAGCAAACCATCTGGACATCCTGAGGAGCTGGTCTACTTGCAAGGAGTATCTTATTAATGAGTAGCCCCTTACTCCTGAAGGGTCATTGAGAAGTCCCTGAACCTGAAGAGACATGAAAAACATAGAGGGTTGTATCCAGCTTTGTCCTACTCAGAATAGACCCACTGAATTTAATGAAGTGATGTTAGATTTGTCCATTAACTGCAGTCAGACTATCTTGAGTAGGACTAGCATTGAATACAGCCCAAAAAAGGCTCTGAAATTATACCCACAAGCTCCTTTAGTACCCTTGGGTGCAGCTCATCAGGCTCTGGAGAGCTGAATTCATTTAAAGTAGCTACGTGTTTCCTTACTACCTCTTTTCCTGTCTTGGGCTGCAGCTCCCTCCTTACATCATTTTTTTCTGTTATCACCAGGTTGGCCATCACTTTCCTTTTGGGTGAAGACAGAGGCAAAGTAGGTGTTGAGTAGTTCTGCCTTTTCTCTGTCCCCAATAGCATTTCTCTGTGTTCCCCAGCAATAGGACCTACCACTTGCTTGTTCCTCCTCTTGCTTCGGACATAGCCAAAGAAAGCTTTATTATTATTTTCAACCTCTCTTGCAAGCCTGAGCTCATTCTGAGCTTTAGCCAGCCTGACTTTCCCCCGTAACTGTTGGCTACGTGTATACTCCTTTGTGATTTCCCCTTTCTTCCTTTCCTTATAGATGTCCTTCTTAACTCTCAGCTCATCTGTAAGCTCCTTATGCAGCCACACCAATTTCCTTAGATGCCTCCTACTTTTCTTTCTTGTTGGTATTGTCTGCATTTGGGCCTTCAATATTTCTCCTTTTAGAAACTCCCATCCTTCTTGGACTCCCTTCTCATTGAGTATTTCTGACCATGGGATCACACCCAGTAGCTCCTTCAGCTTTTGAAAATTGGCCTTCTTAAAGTCCAGAGTATGTGTCCGACGACACTCAGTTTTCCCTTGCCTCTGTATCCTGAAACCCAGGAGAACATGATCACTTCCTCCCAAGTTTCTGAGCACTTCCACTTCATCAATCAGCTCCTCCCTATTGGTGAGGAACAGGTCCAAGATAGATGATCCCCTTGTTGGTTCTTCCACCTTCTGGGAAATGAAATTGTCAGCGATGCAATGGATTAATTTCTCAGACCTTACATGCTTGGCAGAGTTTGAGTCCCAACAGATATCAAGGAAGTTGAAGTTCCCCATGATTACTATCTCTCTCCTTTTTGAATGTTTGGTAATCTGCTCTAGTAAGGCATCATCCAAGTCTTCAGTTTGGCTTGGCAGTCTATAGCAGACACCCACAGTAAGGTCACTGTAGTTTCTCTCGCCTACAATTTTTACCCATATACTCTCAATCTGCTTTTCATGCTCCAGGTCGTGGATTTCTTCACAAGTGTACACATCCTTTATATACAATGCTACTCCTCCTCCCTTCCTGTTTGGTCTATTCCTTTTGAACAGGTTATACTCAATTCCTACATTCCAATCATGAGTCTCATCCAACCAGGTTTCAGTAACTCCTACCTGGTCGTATTTGCCATCCTGTATTAAAAGCTCCACTTCATCTTGTTTGTTTCCCATACTCTGTGCATTTGTGTAGAGACAACTGAAACCATGAGTTGTTCCTAACAGCTGCTTCCTTCCTGTAGTTTCTTGCCCTTTAGCAGGTTTCTGGAGCACCACCTCAGTTTCCTGTGCATCAATGAAGCTATCCCCAGTGCCAGGTCCTCTTTTGTTGCTCATATTGTTTTCTCCCTCCCCTTAAGATCTACTTTAAAGCTCTCCTGATCAGATTCTCAAGACTCTTGGCACACACATTCTTGTGAGCTTCTATGAGGTACAGCCCATCTGTTGCCAGAAGTTCTACCTCATGAAAGCAGAGAAGCCAAATCCTTCCTAACAACAACACCTGCGCAGCCAGTGGTTTACCTCAAGTATTTTCCTCTCTCTTCTTGGTCCATGAACTTCAACAGGAAGTAGTGATGAAAAGACCACTTGTGCCCCAAGTCTCTTCAGCTCCCTGCCCAGTGTCTCATAGTCACTTGCTATGTGTTGCAGGCTATGTGTAGCAGTATTATTTGTACCCACATGAATAAGAAAGAAGGGGTAGTGGTCAGTGGACTTTGTACATCATGAATCTTTGCACCCAGAAGACAGCACACCTCCCGTGACATCCTGTTTCCTCCACACACTACTGCCTCTGTTCCCCTCAGTAGGTGGTCTCCAATCACCACCACTCATCTCCTCCTCCTCTGGGAAATAGCTGTGCCTTCCAAAGGCTGCTTAGAACGTTCTGGGGTCTGCTTCTGTTGTTCTCGAGTCTTCCCCTCTTGTTTATTGGAGCTTATTGGTTTTAAAATAAATTAACAAAAGCTTCTTAGATTTAGGATGTCTTGGAAACGTGAGAAATCCTGAATCACTCTCTCAGCCCCACTCAATGGAAGGCCATTCAATATGACTTAGTCAACAACAACTCTGTCAGGTGAGTTAGGCTATGGTACAACATCATGGGACTTGCAGATTATTTCATACACTGCATAGCACTAGAGAAATAACAAATAGGCCTAACATTTACAATGAAGTATAAGCTATATAAAGGCCAGCTCCCAACATATTGTCACAGACCAAGGACTCAGCTATACAGCTGCAAATAAAACATTTTAAATGTGTTATAAAGTGCAATATACCAATGGGACACTAGACTGAGACAGTGAGCTATGCAAAATTCAACGTATTTTTCCAAAAAAAAATAATTAAGCATTTTCACATTCTTTTTTATATGTGTGTAGATTCCACCCAAGAAGCAGATCCCACGATAAGGCAGTGCAGATAGGAGAGACCTTGATACTCCGTGTTTGGTGTCACTAGACTGCAGACTTGCCCAGGACTTCCTGTTTATTCTCTCCCATATAAGTGAATATTTGCCATTCACTCCTATGAGAGAAATCAAACCACTTGGACACCCTGCTATGATGAGAGAAAAGCCTGGCCTGCTGCATGGTGGCCTGGCACTCAGTGGCAGCCTGTCTTTGTGCATCCAAGGCACACATCACATTCCAGCACATTATCCATTGTAATGGCAGGGGTGTTAATCCTATTAAATAAATGCATTTGCTGTAACTGTTTATGCCTGCGAAACTCATTGTATTTATAAACCACCCACTCATACAGAATACATCAAGGGATAGTGTAACAATGTATACAAATACAATAGAGCATGCATATCATAAAAACAGTACAAAATAATGGTTAAAATAGTGGTTCATCTTTATAAAAAATAAGGTAAGCAACTGAATAGGCCTGTCAGCATACAAAGATCTGCAAGAGACGCCTGAAAGTTAGTAGCCTGCTGAATTTTTGCTGGAAGAGTATTGCACTAAATGCCTGACTTCCAACTGAAGCCTGAAATGCAAGGAACAAATAACTCCTCTGAATGATCTCAGTGATCAAACTGAGATAAAAGGGCTTGGGCAGTCCTTAGAGGTTTGTTTGGGGCTTCGTATATTAATACAATAACCTGGCCTGGAAGTGTATGGGCAACGAGTGCAGATGTTTTAGCAAAGGTGTCACATGCTGTCAGCCATCTGCCCCCATCAGCCCTCTAGTCACTGCATTCTGCAGAAGCTGGAGCTTCCCTACCAGGTCCAAGGGTAGCCCCACATAAAGTGCATTGCAGTAGTCCAGTCTCAAGGTTGCAAACACCTGGGGAAGTTGCTTGCCAGTTATTTTCATTTTGCATTCTGTGTTAACTCCACAGTGCAATAATTAACAACAACAAACACTTTACTTTGAAAGCATCATATAGTCAGATTTGTATTTGGGAAACTATTTGGAGAAACGCATTTTGAAAGCATAAATTTCAACCAAGAAAGAGAGCACAAGTCTGCAGAAGGTTTAATTCTCAGAAGTGTTTCATTTGGGGTGTTTAGCATGGCTGCACCTGGCCTTTGGAACTCCCTCCTGCTACATATTCGACAGCTGCCACATCTATTCATGTTTCAGAATCTATGGAAGGCCTTCCTTTTTCAACAAACCTTTTAAGTGGTGATTCTTATCCCTGTCTGTATCTGCAACTGACTTGACACTGCTTTTATGTATGTTTTTATTGTTAGCATTTTGTTGTTAGATTGCTTATGCATTTTTTTATGGGAATCAATTCAGGAATTGATCAAATAAATACAGTGAGTTACATCTCACTGAAAAATTAAAGCTGGGATAATATTTGACTTTACTTGAATGACAGGGTGTTCTTCTGTAGACTAAGGTGCTGTAACAAACATATCTGCCAGCAGAGGGCACAACATACACATGTAAATGTCACAAAGACCACTCAAGTGAACAATCCAAGACTCCAGAAGGGATGTGATGCTGTTTAATGTACCACACTCAAAAGAAAAAGGGGGGGACCCACCTTACTGGATTGAAAAAGAATATCCTCTGGATGAAACAAAATCTCTGTTAATTAATACCTGTCTTTCCTAAACACCCCCAATCCACACACCCCTCTTTTATTATCCGTTAAATTATCATGACATATTATGGAGTGAGGGGGGAAATACTACAACAGTCTTCTGCAGAGAATGCCACATTTGTTTCTACAAAAGATTTTTACCTCGGAGCAATGACCAAATTGAATGCAAAATAAATGTCCTCACAAACTGATTCTTTTAAGCACTTGACACTGGGAATTGGAATTTCCCAATGCTATTAACACTTAGCAGTTGGAGCTCCAGACCAGCCAAGAACAAGGGATTAAGGGGTATTTGTCTAAACTAATTTCACTCTGTGTACTAGGTCTATGGAGACTGGTGTTACTCTGCTGGAATTGTGCAACACTGCTAATTGGCTACAAATTTAACAGTGGCAGGGTTCCCACAGGAGCATGCTACGTATTCATTAACTGTACTTGCAGTACAAATCTATTTGTGGATTAAGCGTTTGTGGCATGAGGTTCCCTGGGCTGCTTCTGAACAGTTGGTTAGCGATATGCCATTGTATTAACTTTCTCCATTCTGTAAGTTATTACCAGCGCATAAATAATAACTGAACAGAGTCCCATGAGATCATTTCAGGGACCTAGTGATAATTTCATGCCCTCATTGGGATCCTCTGCATGCATCATGGAGATTGAAAGCAAATGATAAACGTGTTTATCGTCAAATTTTGATGTCCATTTCCAAGGTGTGTTTTTTTAAATCAGCTCCTATTTTGGTGCTTCTATAAAGTTCTTCCCTGCCATAGGAGCATAGAAGGAAGCTGCCTTACATCACGCTGCACCTTGGGTCCAACAGTTCAGTATTATCAACATTAAATAGCAACAGCTCTCTAGAATTTTCTAGCTCTATCAAGAAGTGGCAGGAATTGAACCTGGGACTTTTTACTTGAGAAGCTGAGCTATGGCCCTTCCTCTAAAGGTAAAGGTAAAGGGACCCCTGACCATTAGGTACAGTCATGGCCGACTCTGGGGTTGTGGCACTCATCTCGCTTTATTGGCCGAGGGAGCCGGCGTACAGCTTCGGGGTCATGAGGCCAGCATGACTAAGCCGCTTCTGGCGAACCAGAGCAGCGCACGGAAACGCCGTTTACCTTCCTGCCGGAGTGGTACCTACCGTATTTTTCGCTCTATAACATGCACCCGACCATAACACGCACGTAGTTTTTAGAGGAGGAAAATCCGTAGGCATGCCACCCGTAGGCATTCCCTCCATAACACGCACAGACATTTCCCCTTACTTTCTAGGAGGAAAAAAGTGAGTGTTATGGTGCAAAAAATATGGTATTTATCTACTTGCACTTTGACATGCTTTCGAACTGCTAGGTTGGCAGGAGCAGGGACCGAGCAATGGGAGCTCACCCCGTCGCGGGATTCGAACCGCTGACCTTCCAATCGGCAAGTCCTAGGCTCTGTGGTTTAACCCACAGGACCACCCGTGTCCCTTAGCTTGTGGTAAAAACAAGAGATTTGGTTTATTACTATGCTTGTTGAGATGAAGACCATATAAGAGGAGATGCAGCAGCTTATTAAACATGCAGTCAGGCACATCACACAAGCAGAGTGACTGCATCTATTGGGCAGGTGGAGCATTTGTCCCAGGGAATAATGCTGAAGGGCTAACCTCTACTGGACTACTGAGTCTCCCTGTTTCTCATCTCCCCTAGAGCTTGCTGGCCCAGCCCTGGCACAGACTGCAAATGGGAACGCAGCAGGGTGGAAAATAAGGTTCTCTGCAATATTTGGATCTTGTGAATGCTAAGAGTTGGAAGCCAAAGCTCACCAGGAGGTAGGGTGAAACGTGGCAGACATTTTAAGTGTGTGTGTTGATATAGATATATTTTACAATCTAAATTAAGTCAGTGGATGGGGAGGAAGAGGCAATGATAATGTTAGCTCCGTCTAAGAAAATATAATTACCCATATGTGTAGGTTTTGTTTCAGTATGGGATTAGAATTCCTTGCCAGCACTTCCTTACTCTCTCTAAGATAGGGGACCATGGAAAGTTCATTTCCTGTAACCTTGTAGATTATAATGCAAGCCTGCACCTGACAGGTGCTGCGTTTGCACCTGACAATAAGCATATTTTTTCCCCTATGCAAAACACTATAGGCGAGCTAATTAAACAAGTAGTAACAACAAGCCCTTTGCTGAAGTTGCATGCACCCAACTCTTACACATTTTCATTCGCAGGTGTATACAGTATTGCACAGTCCTGTTCAGATTTATGTTCCACCCTGTTCTGTGTGCTGTTAAGAGGTTACATTAAAAATTGCCATTTCACACATTGAAATAAGAACTAGCGACTATTCCTCAGAGGGCACACGGTTAGTTCATTTATGTGTTTTTTAAAGCAAATAAACAATTCATACCAGTCACTGTCCCATGGCATATCTTTCACCAGTGAACCACATGTGAAATGCCACATTGGATTCCACAACAGAAGAAAAGCAGGATTCTCTCTCTCTCGTGTGTGTGTGTGTGTGTGTGTGTGTGTGTGTGTGTGTTTGGCATCCGTCTGGAGTGCACCTCCAGAAGTGAAGTCAAACAGTTGTATTAGCAGTACTGAAGTGATCTCCCCAGGGCACAAGCCTGGGCAGTGTGTCTGGAGGTCATGGGCTGCCCAAACTCCATCCCCTAGGCCTCACTGATTTTGTCCAAAGAAAAGCAGAGCAATACATTTGGCACCAGCTTGGCTGCAGGAGTTGCTGGAAGGTGGTGCCATCCAAATATCAAATGCCACACAAGGTGCCATCCAAATATCTTAGGGACCCCACTTCAGATTTGCATAGGTTTTATTCCTTAGCCTTTACTTCTCCTGAGGATTTTCACAAGGCAGTGGAGGTTTAGGATCAGAGTTTTCCTTCTCCTAGATGGACTACCTTCCAAAGTTGACAAGCCCCATCTGCATCTCACTTCCCTCTACAGCACGTAAAGAAACCACTTTCTTGACCGTTGGACCCACTTTCTGTCTTGTCCACTCAATCCACCAGAGCCTGTCTTTGCATAAAGGGAAAGTCCCTAACTCACCAAAGGTTTGAGACCCATTGGCTACCCTCACCTGGTTTAGCTGGCCAGTCGAAGTTGTTCCCAGGGAGTGGCCACTGTCACATGCTGACAGCTTCTAGGAGCCACAGATGAGAGCTGAGTGCAGGCTGGGGACCAAAGGTGGACAAACTACCTTAGAAGGAGCACAACGTGTCCCCACCAGAGATACTACTCCTCCCTTAACACCATATATCTCAAATGCCATCCAAAACGAGCTATATGATGAAATCTTTTGTGCTTTGTTTTTCAGTGTATGTATTCTTATGTGATTATTTCTTTCCGTGCCTTACTCTTGAAATTTTTAGTGTTCGCCATTATTAATGTCATTATGTATCAGTAATTAGCGTGTTATTAATTGGTGTGCCTGCAATTTTGTACTAAATAATGAGGAAGGAACTGATTTTTTTAAAAAAGATAATGATTGGAAACTGATAGAAAATATAGCTTTCCTCCAGCATTTGGTGGGAGCTTAAAGAAGGGAGGGAACACAGGCAGACCCTGCCCCAACATCCCTCTTGCCTGCTGGTTCCACTTCAAGCCTCCCTTTATTGAGAGGGAAGGTCCGAAGTGGGATTCTAAATGTGTTGAGGTGAACGCATTGAGACTCATCCTTGTGGTCAATAACTCTGATAAGGCTGCATCTCCAATCATGTGGAAGATACTAAGCAACTTCAGCTGAACAAGGGATGGAAGAGAAATTCAATTTTGCTTGCTTTTTAATGAGAAACTATCTAATTTGTACATCTCAAACCAATGCACAAACCAAAGCACAACTAGGAATTCAAACAAAACTGCTGCCATTTTACAGTTCAGCTCACATTATTTTAGGGGGGAATGTGCATAAAAATGCATATAATACTGAAAATAACATATAAAAGTATGTTATATTAGAGGAAAATGTTTGCAAAAATGTGTATCTTAGGAGAAATTCACACTAAAATGCTGACATATATAGTGGTACCTCAGGTTACAAACACCTTGGGTTACAGATACTTCAGGTTACAGACTCCGCTAACCCGGAAGTAGTACCTCAGGTTAAGAACTTTGCTTCAGGATGAGAACAGAAATCATGCGGTGGCAGCAGCGGGAGGCCCCATTAGCTAAAGGGTACCTTAGGTTAAGAACGGTTTCAGGTTAAGAACGGACCTCCGGAACAAATTAAGTTCGTAACCAGAGGTATAACTGTATTCACAACGATTTCTTTTTAAAAAAAATCACAGATTGCTGTGGGTATGTGGAGAATGTATATACGACTGGCAAAATGACACACTAGAGAGGAACCAAAATAGGCATTGATCTCTAGCAACATGCTAAGGCTCTCTTTTCAGACATGGTACAGTGGAGGTTGGCCCATTATGGCAAAGGAGGCACTTCCCTGCCAACCTCGGCCTTGATTCTTCAAAGTCCTCCTGCCTTCCTACTTACAACCATTCTGGTAGTAGCACCTTTCTCCTCTTTAGTCTTGGTGTCACCTTTGTCAGACTCAATAGGGAGGAGGAGACAGAATTAGTTGGCTCCACCTGCTATTGGGCTCCCTGCTTTCCATCCCACGAATCACAATGGACACCAGCCACCATTGATTGCTTCTCAACATAGGAAACTCTGAAGTAGAACAGATGCATAGAGGGAGCTGGGGGTAGGGTTTGAGTGCACACCTTTGCCTCCTCCCAATCTGCAGCCCACCTGCATTCAGATGAGCACCATAAGGCTTCTAACCATTAGTAAACTACGTTGTTTGCTCAAAGCCAAGAATATCAGTGGTCTTCAACCATAACTCTGGCACGCACAAAATTCTGTGGCACCCCAGTAAATAATATCCAACAACATTCCAATCTTGATCACTACCCCTATTAGTAAGAAAATATTTATTCGAAAGAAATCCTTCCAATATTGTGACCTACCAAGTATACTTTTGGCCTCCAGCATTCACTGCTGAGTGGTGTCTTCAAAGCAAGACTATGGCGCATAGGTCCAGGTCCCAGCACAGCACAGCATAATAGAAGGAACCCCCCACACCATGTTTATAAATGGATTAAAACATTTTCAAGTGAACTATACATGTTAACATCTAAAGAGGCCTGGTACCCACATATGCCCAGAGTCTAAAATTACTTAAGTGCACTACATCCCATCAATACCTAACAGATTTTCACACTGTCTTAGCAGTCAAATCGTGTCCATAAATAAGGCAAGCTCCGAGTATTGGGAATAGGTGACTGTGAGGGCCTAGGGCCAGGCGAGTTTCCTGATTTTTTGTCCCTCCAGCTTTAATTTAAAACAAAACAACACTATAGCATTTTTACCTTAGAGCTACAAGGGAAATGATGCTGACAGATCCAATTGCCTAGTAAGAAGGAAACTTTCCCCCACCTTCCTTTGTTTTGACCAGTGATGCTATGCTACTGAGATGACTGACAAGCTCCTGAGTAACAAGCACTTACTTTTTAATTGTGTTTTAATGATATTCTATTAAACGTGAATCCAGCGTTAAGTTTATTAATATTCAATCATTTGAATACTGTTCATATAAACATTTAGGTAACTTGTATTTACATATTTGGTGTTCTGCATTGGCATATGATGACCCTCTTGTGTATATCAGGGTCCCAGCAGTGCTGCAAAGTTTCTGGTTATATCATTGAATAAGCCTCTCCCTTTCTTTTACCAGATCAACTGCAGGTACCGTCTTCTTCCCCAACCTGTTTGTGTCAGGGAAGAGGGAGCTTGTGGCAGAGCTATGGTGATTCATCTCCTAAGCTGTCTAGACAATCTTACTGCAAAGTCTATTACTTCCTAGATGAAAGTTATGTTTTAAATCATAGAGTAAATAATGAATATTGCACAGCATGTCTGGGTCTAGGTTCCGACATTCTTTTTTACAATGCATACCTCTAGCTTGTTCTCTTTTCTTTCATCATTTCTCATCTCCTCCTTAGCAGCGCAAAGGTTTCCGCAGCTAATAACAATGGGGAAGCACATTTTCAGTGCACAGAGAACAAAATCTTATCCATGACGGGGAACAAAAAGTTACACCATTATGTCATGCATGCTGGAAGGAATGCAGGGGAAGTCTGGCTACCTCAGGAATTCCCTTGGCATCCTTGCCTGTCCCAGTGGGCTCAACGGGTTAAGATAACAAGAAACAGAGAGCTGTGTGGATTTGCAGCAAGATCCAGTGAGGTAAGTGGCTTCTGACCTTTCCACCTGTCGCTGCACATTCCAGACAAACCTCATCTTCTGTGGCCGGGTTGGGAGGAGAGGCTGAAAGATCTCAACAAGGTCTCTCCTTAGCCAGCTGTCCTAATATTCTTTTGACAGTTGGAGGGGAAAAATAGTTGTCATACAGACATAGCACATCTTTTTCAAAACCACATCACTGGTTTCATTTCAGAAGTCACTCTTTGACTTTGATGCTGGTTTACTATTGTATTTTTAAACCTGTTCTACCTTATGACCTTGCATTTTCCTTGCTTCCTTTCTTGGCATCGTCCCCTGTTATTCTCTAGCTGTTACTCATTCAGAGTTCTTCCAGACCGGGGGGGGGGGGCTTAACATTATAAATGGGTTGTTCAGATACCGCAAATTGGCAACAGGTTTATTCAACTGATCAGATTGATCTAGAAAATCTGGATCAAATGGAAGGGAATATGAGCTGGCATTTTGATGCCAACTGTGTTGTGTGGCTATGGCAAAAACTTGCATGAATGAGAGGAGCACCGATCCCACAATAAACAACCACCTGGAAACACCCATAAGCATTTCCTATGGAACAAAAGTGCCCCTCAACATCAGTTTCCCCAATTAGAAGTGATGGGGTCATGGAGATTCAACAGCAAGACTCTAAATCCCATCATCCCCAGTAAGCATGGTTAGTGATCAGAGAGTTATATTCCAACAACATCTGGAAGGTAACCCTTCCACCATTCATGTCCTATCCTTCAGAAGCCTAATTATAGCTAAGACCTTAGTCCAGCTACCTTTGTTACAAAATAATTCACCTAGAGCAGGAATGGGGAACAGGATCCAGCCAAGAGGATCAGATCAGGAACTCCCATACCCCTAGCAGGTCACTTTGACAGTTGGGTGGGCTACCCACATGTCAATCATTTGACATCACCATGACCTCCGATGACCCATTTTTGCTTTGCAGTGTAACTTGAACAGAAGCTGCACTGCAACACAATTTTTTTCCTCTGCAATGTGGCTTGAGTTCAAAACTGCCTCACAGGCCAAATCAGAACCTTTGCTAGGCCTAATTAAAAACAGAGGCAAAAATCTTGTTGACAAGAATATGTTACTGTTAGAGACTGGTGCTGTTAGGGCAGGACTTTGTTGCGAAAATACAGCAGCAGAATGACCGGCATAGCCCCCTATTGCTTACCACATTTATAAGTAACTGAAGAGATATACATAGGCATCCAAAGAGGAGCGTCTTCATAATAAGTCTAGACAATACAATTACCTAACTGCCTACCTACAACAGCCAAGGATTTCCAGTCTGCAATTCCAAAGGATCATATGAGCAGCTGGCTGTAGTATCAGCATGGATACACAAAGCTCAGCACCAACACTATGGTATATTGCTAACCTTCTTACTCCATTCCTCCCTAATGGTACAAACCTAACAGAACTTTAGCATCATGAAATCCTTTCTTTTTGTGTGTTCAGAAATACATTTAATATTCCATGCCTCATTACAAAACTACGCATATAGCAAAGAAGCTTCCAATAAGTGAAGTGAAAAAGGAAATACCCAAACACTTCTACTTTCATATGTCCCAAGAGCTAAGAATGGCAATTACATTATCTGGCAGGATGCTCAAATGTTTATTACTCCATTAAGGCGTTATACCACTATCTGGTCTAATCCCAATAGAAACAGCTTTTATAGTGGTAGTTATTTTGCAGAAAATTCACATAAGCGGCTGACTTTCAGCCAAGGAAGGAAGCCACTAAGTAGTGAACAACCTACATTTTTAGTCAGAAAGGAGAACCTTTATTCAAACCTTTTTATTTGTGCATTACTGATGCCTACCCACAAAGCTGTCTGTCAATGGGCTTAATTAATTTCTGGAACAACAGGCAACAACAGCTTACAGTATCTAATTGAAGCTTTGCACCACTTGATAAGGAAAGTGAAGTCCAGAGGGACAGCTACCCCCACATCCCAATTTTGAATCATGGGCCTGGAAATTGTGCAGTGTGGAGAGCTCCTCCCTAAATAAGTGGGGAAGAGAAAAACAATCAAAGACAATGATATCGCACCTATGTTTGGGTTTCCCAAATGAATGTTTGGCTAAAATTGAAACTAGCAGATAGGCAGGGGAAGGCAAGATTCTGCAGAGCAGTGGTGGGAAACCAACCATCCCAGGTTCACATGAGGCCCTCAGCCTAACTGTGTGGTAGGAGGGCAGAGGGAGAGAAGGGTAGGAGGAGAAATATGCTATTATTCTCTAAGGTTAACAATTCTTGCAGTAAATTAGGGGTGGCCAGCGTGGTGCTCTCTAGATGCTTGTTGGGCTCCAATTCCCATCAGTCATGCCAGCATGGCCAGCCACAAACCATCAAATGGGATAAAAATCATCAGGGATGATGAGAGTTGTAGTGCAAGAATATCTGGAGAACATTGTGTAGTCTACCCATGCTGTAAGCAAATACATCCACTAAAGCAAACTCCAGTTGGCTAAAGCAAGCCAGTTGTGTAACACATTAAAGGAAAAGGTGAAAATAATAATAATAATAAATCAACACTCTAATCAGATGTTGATATGAAGCCAATCAGATGCTTCTTGATTTCAAATATGGCAAGCTGTTAGAGCTTGATTATGAAATACACAAACCCTCCTTCCCAAGAGCTTTGCCTTGTCAGTTTTGTATCAAGTTAGACTGTTGTGGCTATATCAAATGCACCAAGGGATTTCATGGTTGTGGTAATGAAATGAACTTCTGGCAATGATTGGTTGAGTTGCCTTCATGTCACAAAAGGGTGCGGGAGAGGAACAAGAATTTTAGGATACCAGTGGTTGAGCTACTCTAGGTAGAAAGTCATGGGCTGAGGGGGAAATTATAGTGGGAATAGGGGCCCAGAAAAATGAGATACAGAGATCTGAGAAGACAACAGGCCAAGAAAAACAAGGGATCTTGAAAGACGCTGGCAGACAGAATGGTCCAAAGGCACAAGAGTCTCAGAAGAGAAGGAAAACTTAAAATGGGCAAAGGGGAGAAGCTGCAGAGATGGCATGTGCTACCATTCACACATTCACTGAAAACACTAGCCAAAACTTTAGCTAGAGGCCTCTGAAAGAAATGTGCCAAAGCTCTGACAGCTGGTAAGGGACAAGGAGGGAGGAGTAGTGAGGTAACATTATTAGGGGGTATAATTCATTCACAATTAAGAATTCCACTACCAAAGATAGTTAAAAGTTTCAAAACCATCTTACAATGCTCACCTCAAATAATATCTCTTCCTTCTCTGAATATGTGAAGCACACCTGTACATTTACTGGCATCTTAGCATGGCAGGAGTCCGATATTCCTAGGCAAGCTTGCGTCTCCTCTTAATTATATGTAGACGGGTAATTCATTAAGTGGATAGAAGAGACCGTGCTTTTCCCAGCTTCACTAATGAGAACCTGTTGGACCTAGGGCAAATCACCTGACCTTTGCGGCTGTGTTTAGCCTTTAGAAAAGATATATTAAGAAATAGTACTTCCACAAGTGTGGTTTAATTAGACATTGTTAGCAAAGTACTTTGATCCGCCTATTCAAAAAGATCCACCTTGGTTGTAGCTCTGATGTCTCATTCTACGCATTAGCTCCCAAGACTTGGAGTTTCATTAAACGTGTCATATCTGTGTCATAACCACATTAAGGTTGCCAAGTTTTTTTATTGACCTCTGCTTCTGTGCCACTAACAACAGCTTGCTCTCCAGACATGATCAGAATTCAACGTCCTATGAATGTCCACTTTCTGTTCATTTTTAAGAAATACGTTTCTAGCTGTTACATGAAAGAGACAGGGTTTTATAGCTGTGTTCCTTTCCTACTCTCCATAATAAGCAAGCCAACAATACATTGTATGAAATAATAAATGTTAAGAATACATTAAGCAAAATAAAGGAAAAAATTGTCATTTTGTTTAAAATGCATACTATATGGAGGGTGCAAAATTCATCTTTTGTTAAAGAAGAATTTGAATTGCACAGGTGCAAAATTTTATTTTATTTTTCACAATTTGTCATTATTGGTAAAGTGCAGCAGCACCCAAGTGCAGTTTAAAGAGTCTCTGCTAAGAATCTTGACTTTCAAGTTCTGGTTCTCAAAGATCCCAGAGATGTGTGGACAGGAGCATCTTCCAGGATCTTCCAACATGCTGTTTCCTTAAACTGGAGACTTACCTGTTTTCTTGTCTGCTCTAGTAACCATTGTCAAGTCCTGTGTGTCAGACTACCTTAAAAACAGTTTGATTTCTACACACACACACACACACACACACACACACACACACACACACTGCTTTGCTTCCAGGTGAAATTAATGGTGCTAGTTCGAGCCTTTAAATCAGGGTTGGAGAATCTGTGGTCCTCCAAATACTGTGTTACTAAAACTCCCATAATTCCCGATTGTTGGTCATGCTAGCAGGAACTGATGGAAGTTAGTCCAATATGATCAGGTTTTCCAGCCCTGTGTTTAAGCCTTAAACAGCCTAGATTTGGGGTGCCTTAGGGAGCACCTCCTCCCCCATATCCATCCTGTACATTGGGACCATGTAGAGATGTTAACATCATCCTTGACTAGCTTTTTCTAGGGTGGCCTCTTCCCAATGGATATATCCACAAGGCTACTTCTATTTTATCCTGCAGGCAGATGGAGAGAAACATATATTTTTCCATGCTTCCAAAGTTTGCATTTTCCCATATCATGGCTGGCACTTCAGTGGAATCTAGACACATATAAAAACCAATCTAAAAATACTTTTTTAAAAAAAGTGCTTTAAAAAACACATTGAATTTTCCATAAGGCTCATGATCTCCATCCAGTGTCACATTTTATATTGCACTTAAAACACACTTAAAACATTTTATTTGCAACTGTATAGCTGAGTCCTTGGTCTGTTCATTAATTTTAACTGCACTTTTATAATGTCTTTTTATGTTTTTCATCATTTCTTGTAAGCCATCTTGGTGATTTAAATATGATGACTAATGATAGATAAATAAAAACCTAAAAGCTTGCATTTTGTGAGTTTTAAGTCAGGCCTCCTCTGACATGACATATGAAGTTCACCAAAAGAGTAGTGGCATCAAGCAAGGCAGGGTAGCTGGGAGGGAACATTTGGGCAAGCGGGGTGGGGAGGAAAGCAACCAGATTGCCTCTGAATCGTTTAAAGCCACAGCATCCCCTGGATCCATACACAAGTGTGTTCTCTTTTTTGCTTTTCAGAATATGGCAACTCTAAATTCTCCCTTTCCCCCAATAGCCCCTGAACCCTCTTCTGTGCTCTTTGGTGTTAATTTTCATGGGGCTGCTGAAAGCTGCACTGGCAAAAATTGCTGCCAACTCCCTCTTCAATTAATATGAGCATTCCACCAAGAAAGTTCACAAAAATAAAAAATAATATTTAAGGTTTATATTATGCACTACATTTTAGCAGTCATCCCAAAATCACTCTGAAACTAATACCTTTTTCCTTTCAAAAAAATTTAAGGCAATTTCAAGTATTCATTTAACAAATGTTCACCATGCAAATTTGTGGAAATAAGTAATTTTCAAGTAGTCGTGCATATATTAATTATATCTGTATTGTGAGGCAAAGGAGTAATGTAACTGAAGACTTTATTCCCATCATATTATTTCTCTCACACACTCACACTTTCATTTCCCTTAAACTCTGAAACTTGTATCCACACTAAAATCTTGATATTTTAAATAACCAGAACTTGATTCAAAATTGAGATGCTTCTAGATAAAAAGAATTCAGTGTTTTGTGTCGAGTTGTAATACGTACTGCCAAACATCAAGGGAGTTTTAAGTGCTACTGCAAATCTGTAGTCCCCAAAGGACATTATCATCAATGTTCCCATCTATTCTGCCTAAATTGATCACTTGACAGCAACCTGTCCTAGACAGATATTTTCCAGGGGCTCATCTCCTGAAATCCCCTTACATTTTGCTCTCTGTCTCACATTGATCAAGGCAGATAGAAATAATATTTAAACGTTTCCTATTTTAAGTTCAGGCTTTCTTGGAAACACACAGTAGAAATGGCAAGTTAATGCAAGGCTAAGCATTCCAAAACTCTTCGTGCTCTACACAACCAAGATTCAAGGTTAATTTCTTTGTGTGGTGATGCAGCTGCTAGATGGTTGCATTGAGATGTGGAAAAATCAAGTTCACATCCCTGGTCAACTATGATGCTCAGCAGTTGATCCTAGAATCACTAGAGCCCAATTCAGGTATTACTGCAAATGGGGGTTATGCGGAATGCTAACTCACTGCCATCCCTTGGTTATGTCACCATCACCTGGCCCTAGTAAGAGGAGAATGTCCACAGTGTGGGGTGCTATTCTTGTGGACTGCTGCTCTCTGCAATGATGACAGGGCCAGGTGACTTGGAGGCAACAGAGGAGGCAGACCAGCAAACCCACCCCCACTTTGTGTCATCTTGTGGACCCTTTAACACCTGTATAGGATCATTCCACCAGTAAATTCATTGATATAATGGTAAAATCATACAGCAAATATGAAGCAAATTGTTATTAGCCCAAGAGAAATAATTGGTAGGCCAAATTTACAAGTAATGGATTTCAAGAAGAGGTTTCCGTAAAGCCCATTAAATCCCCTCTAACTCTTGAAAACACTCCGTCTTGAATTGCTTTGGAGGAATGGAGGGTAAATGGTTTTAATAATATTTGCCTGACTCTCTCAGACAACAGTAAACAGCTCTATACTGGAATGTCCAATTTGTTTTTAGGTGGAATCTGAGACTTTCAAAGACAGATATGCAAGACCCACAGTTTTTATTTTGCTCTATCTATGCTCCTTTTCTTCTTGTCTCTTCAAATGCTCTTGCTGGGGAACACATGGAATGGTTGCATTCTGTCAATCTCCAGCATCTCCTGGTAGGGCTCAAAGAGACTCCAGCCTGAAGCCCTGGAGAGCCATTACCTATCAGTATGTGGACATTACTGAGCTAGATAGACCCATGGCCTGATAAAGCAGGATCCTGTGGGTGTTTAACAGCTGTCGCTACATATTTCCTTGCCACCAGCAAATTTGGTAGCTATACTGAGGGAACAAATAAAGGCTTGGGGGTTTGGCCACCACCACTCCTGGGCTAAAGTAACCGGTCATTGTAACTGCATTATAAGCTTTCTTCTGCATGGATATAGAAATGGCAAATAGTTATCTGGGGATGTCCTGTTGGATTGCTGCTTTTCCCCCCTTTATCACACCTGTTGTAATAAATAGGCAAAAGAGAAATAATATCCACCTCTTTGTTACTCAGAACATATATAGATTTCTGGAAAGGCAAATCATCACTATGTATTTTTATTGTTATTTATACATCACGGACCGAAACAAAAGCTGCTAGCTCCTCAAATAGCAAGTGTCAAGGTACTGCATATCCACCCAGTTGGTAAAATAAGTCAGTTAATTTGGCAGGTAAGTATTAAGTAATCATGTTGTCAGAATAAGGCAAGTGGCTAAGAGAGAAAGACAAAGAAGAATGAAAAAATTATAAAGGGAGAAGGAAACAGGAGAGAACTGAAGAGTGTGGAGCAGCGATGAAGGCTTTTGTTCTCTGCCTCATTGATCTGCTGCTTATCTAATTACTTTGGCATTCATAAGGCCTTCTCTAGCACAGTGTCAGAGAGCCTGACAGCCTTCTTTGCGAAAGGACCACTATGCATCTTCCCAAAATAAACAGCATCACATTATCAAGCTCACCTAGACCTTATTTTCCTTCACGTACAAAAAACCGATTTGCCTTCCTCAGCCTTCATATACACACACTGCTCAGCACTGTTTATCTGACGATATTTGTCAATACCTGGTTTAGAAGGGCCCCTTGCTTCACCACACGCTTTCCCTCTGCTCCCCCAGACCCATTTTCCTTCTCCATTTTGTCCCCCTTGCTTCACCATAGCATTTCTCCTCCCCATTTCATGGCACCATGGTTTCCCTTCCTTTCCATACCTCTATCAAACCGCTAACCCACAGAATCTCACGCAAGTACTGAGTGCATGCGCCAAGCTCTGCAAGAGAGCAGTTTCAGTCTCCAGCTAGTAAGCCATGGTGCAAAGTTGAGAGGTCATTCAACAAAATGGGGAGCAGTGGCAAGGAAGCAGGGCTGAGTGCTGTCCCACCACCCAGCACCTCCTCTCCATCCAAAGACACATTTCAGTCAGTAAAACACACTCCAAGTAGGTGCAAAGCAGGAGAGGGGGTAGCCTGAACCCTGACAGAGAGGCCTGGAGAGCTACAGGTGGTTCTTGAGCTCAACAGTCCCTGATCTAACCCAGCACCCTTAGCAAAATACAATTTCTAGGATTTCCAGGGGTGCCATTTTCTGGTTCCCCTCAAGCTGTAAAATGTCTTGGGCTGGTCCTGCTGGTGGACCAGGTTTGGACAATGGTTCCCGCACTCCACTGTATAAAGAATAGCATTTTGCCTTGAACATATGGGAAACAATTCACTTTACTCTCTTCAAAGGCCTCAGTACACAGAGCTCTTACACTTGCTAAATCCAGCAGAGTGAGGGCTGTGTCAGATTTAGGACAAGGGTAAGGAAAAAATAGAAGAGGACAATTTCTCAGCAGGCACAAAGAACAGTTTGTTATGAAAAACAGCTTATTATGAAAGGAAAAGTCAAGAGGGTCAAATGTCTCCATAATGCTATGGTCTTTTTCAACACCACAAACAACATAAACTTAGCTAAAATGTATTCAGATCAGAAAAAGCACAACTAAGACTAAGAGGATGCCAGCATGGTTTAATGAGCAGCATCAAGGAATATATTCAAGGCAAAAAGGGTTTCTTTGTCCAAATGAGAACAAATAGGAACATAAGCATTGGGAAAATAAATTCAAACAATCAATATGGGATGCGGGGAGAGGAGAGAATTCAAGGAGCACATTACAAAAAATATTAAAATCAGTGACAAATATTTTAATACCCCAGCAACAGAAAACCAGCTAGGGAGATTATTGGAATTTGAACAACAAGCAATAGAGGAGTGGTGTTGGGGTGAGCAGTAAGGTGTCCCAATAGGCTAATCGTATCAAATTGTTCAAGGTGGTCTAGATTAACATTGCACATAGTCAGGGGATATCTAGAGGATAAAATCTGTTTTGTCCAGATTATTACCAGATCAGATTTGGGCAGGTCCTTTTGTTTATTTCAACCAGCTCCTGTTCTATGTTAATGTAACATTATTTTATTTTAAGGTACAAACAGACTGTAAAAATAATGCCCCATAGTCCTACTTCAGCTCCAGTATCTAACTTATTGGAGCCTGTATGCTTTACCCAAGTTATGCTTCCAATAACCTGTCAGAGGCAAAGACACTCATTACCACTTTAGACCTGTTCTGATAAAAGATTTTCTTCTTTCAGGCTATAAGAAGTGAAAAGGCTGGCACTTTTATTTCATGATGCTTCATTGACAGAAACCCCTTATTCTGAAGCAGCTTAGTATCCCATCCACTAAAGCTTATTGCTTCTTTTTTAACTTGCCTCTTTCAGTCCAAGAGAGGTATTTATAACCACTGCAGTCAGTCTTGAAATAAGTATACATTGCAAGGCTACTGTATGTTACCAGTCAAGCGGAGGGAGACAAAGACAAATAAAGAGCAATGAAAGATATGATATACAGATCTTGACAATACCAAAGAGACGGTGGCTTGATGATTCTAAGAATGGAGTGTACCAGCACTGGCAGGAGTTTTGTTCCGATTCATTGGCAGTCCATTAAAATATTATCCTGTTATTTATTTTTCCTTTCTCTTTCTTTTTCCCTTGTCTGATATTTACGGCTTTTTTATCCTTTTAGCTTTTACTCAAAATTGTACACTGATGAGCTTGTTACATGCGGAGGGGGTTGCAAATCACATGGTACTTGATTATTGTTGTTCAATGCTAAATGTAAATGGAAACTATAAACCCGAACAGGAATTTTGTTTTCCTTCCTTTTATTTATAATTCATGAATATTATTCGAAATACCTGAGAGAAAGAAAAGCCTGTTTAATGCCGACATCGTGAAGCTAAAAGAAATGCCACCACCTGTGAAGACCCGTTTTAGCCTGGTGCTCATGCTAAAATGCCTCAGAGATTCTAGGGAGCGCATTACATGCAACAAAATGATTATTGTTTCACTCAGAAATCATCTAGATAAATAGAAGAGAGATTAATGTAGAACAGGGGATGTCAACGCTGTAACTAAGAAACTGTTTTCTTCAAGACTTATATCCTTAGCCCAGAAACAAACCCAATCCTTCTTTAATCCATGTGCAGCTAATGTAGTGTCCTTTTGACCTTTTTTTAGTGCCCTCCAGCCCAGCCAACTGGGCACCATGTTGGCTGTGCTTTAAGGCTTTATGACATATTCTTCCAGACATCCATTTCAGCAGCTGTCTGGCAACGTCCAGGTGCTAGTACAATGTCCAGCATTGCTAGGGACTTCCGGTCGGCGCCAGCGTTTAATGGCGGTCTCCTGCTGAGCTCCGCTCAGGGAGACTAGTCCGCGAGTTCGGGTCCGACCGCTACGGCGAAGCGGGGACCCCTAAAATCACAGGCGCGGAAGCCTGTGAACAAGGAGACTCGGTGGGCACCTGAAGCGCCCCCCGTTACTGTGAAGGAGCCTTTTTAAAGGCTCCGGAGCGGCATCGGGTGAGAGCGTGGTGCTGAGAGTCGTTACCCAGCCCGTGGAGTGAAGCCGCGTCGCCATAACGGAGAGCGCCGATTCCTTCCTGACATTTGGATTTACAAATTACCCGTGAGTAAGATTGGGAAACCGTCGGGATTTAAAGCAAGAAAGTTAAAAATTTGGCTGAAAACGGGAAAGAGCTAAAATAAGGAAGTCTGCCTTTCCCGGACTGCATGACAGCTAAAGCAACGACATACAAGCTGCAATTGGACGGAAGATAACTTTATTACTATTTAACCCAGACATTGAATTTGAACCTCCCCCCTTAGCAGCAGGAGCGGGGGGGAAGAATCCGAACTTGTATCACCTGTTGGAAAGAGGTAAAAGGAAAAAGATTTTTCCGCTGTTTTAAACCCTTGGGAAAGGACTGCTTTAAAAGAAGAGCAAGTCACCGGGACTGGAAACTGTCATCTGAGATTAGATATAAAGTTGGTGCATTGTGAGTTTGATACAAAGTTGGAACCTTATTTGCTACTGTTGGGAGTTTGGCTGAGGATACAAACTGACAGTTCTTTTAGTGGAAAGTTACTGGAAGAGTTGTAGCCATCTTTTTTCTTTTGTTTCTCTGTAACTTGAACTGTGAGCTGCTCCCTCTAGAGGGTTGAGGGGAAATTTAAGGTGTGTAAAGAGCAAGTCAGTGGAGTTTTCCATTTGGAAATAATTCCTGTGGGAACGACCTTGGGACATGAGTGGCCAAGAAGATGAGATGAAAACAAGAGCTAAAACAAAAATTGCACAAAAGAAAAGAGGTTCTATATCAGGCTTAGCCCTTGCAGGTGCAGAAGGGCAGGAAAAAGGGATGGAAACAGTGACACAAGCATTATTAAAAATTAATGAATCCCTAGAAGCTTTGACTAAGCAAGGCACAGAAAATTCCAAACAATTAACAGAGCTATCAGAAAAGCTAGATTTGAATACTAAAAGTGTTGCATCCAATACAGAGACTATAAATAAATTAATTGAAGAAAATGTTGCAATTCGTAAGACTGCTGAAGAGGCAAAAATCATAGCAGAATCCACACAAGTAAAGTTAGAACCAGTTTGTAAAAAACTGGAGGAGCATGAGGCGGCCCTGTCTTTAATGGAACTTCAGAGAAAGGAGAGGAACTTGAGATTGAGAGCTGTCCCAGAAAGTGAACAGGATAATTTGGCAGAGTTCCTCACAAAAGAATTCTCGGAATTTTGGCAAGTAAGTTTGAAAGAGGAGGAATTCAAGATAGTTACGGCCTTCAGACTGGGCAGAAGACAAAATAGAAAGAATCCAAGGGACTGCCTGATAACTTTGAGATCTAAGGAGGAGAGAGACAAAATATTAAACTTACAATATCAAAGATCTCTGGAGATTGAAAATTCTTTTGTGCAGATCTACAAGGATATTCCTAAATATATCTTGGAAGCGAGAACCTACTACAAGGACCTGACCACTTTGCTGAAGAAGAATAATATAATATACAGATGGGAGTACCCACAAGGTTTGTCTTTTAATTACAAAGGGAAAAAAATCAAAATTAAAACAGTGCAAGATAAAGAACAGTTTCTGGATAGAAATCAAGAGGACCTCGTGAAGGAAGTGGTGGACCTGACTACTGAGGCAAAAGGCTTAGTGGATATTTCGAACTTGTCATTTGGACTTCAAACTCCAACGGAAGAACAACTGCTGGGAGCTGTTGGGGGAGCAACCAAGTAACAGAGCTATCAGAAAAGCTAGATTTGAATACTAAAAGTGTTGCATCCAATACAGAGACTATAAATAAATTAATTGAAGAAAATGTTGCAATTCGTAAGACAAGATGGCCTTACAATTTTTAAGTTGGAATTGTAACGGTTTGAACCTTCCCAGAAAAAGACGTGAGGTTTTTCATATTCTAAAAAAAGAACAATTGGATTTGATTTGTTTGCAAGAAACCCACGTGACTAGAATACATAGAAAATTACTTGTTAACAAAAGACTGGGACAGGAATTTATCTCATCAGACAAAGTGAAAAAAAGAGGAGTGGTGATTTACGCCAAGGAAAAATTGGCCCCTAAGTTGATGTTTAAAGATGAACAAGGAAGATACCTGGCAATTGAAATACAAGTCCAAGGAGAAAAATTATTGATAATTGGGATTTATGCTCCGAATGAAGGGAAGTCAGAGTTCTTTAAGAAACTACATGGGACATTAATGGACTATTTGGATTACAATGTAATGGAGTGGTCTCTACAAATATGGACAAAGCACTAAGACAGGTGGTCTCTAAGGATGGGAGACTGCCTAAGACTTTTTTTGAAATGACAGATATTATGGACTTGATCGATATTTGGAGAACAAGAAACCCTTTGGAGAGAGAGGGAACTTTTTTCTCCGAAGCAAAAATGACTTGGACCAGAATCGACCAAATTTGGGTAACTAGTGGGATGGCACCCAAGATAAAAAAAGTGGAAATCTGCCCAAAGACTTGCTCCGACCATAACGCTGTAAAGATGGAAATGAACATAACAACAGCTGGTTCCTTCAGATGGAGGATGAATGACTCCCTATTTAGAGATGAAGAGGTGTACAGAAAGTCCCAGAAAACTATCAAGGACTACTTTGAGATAAATCTGAAAACAGAGGTGGAGAAAAGAACAATTTGGGACGCAAGTAAAGCCGTTATGAGAGGATTCTTGATACAGCAGAATACCTTAAAAAAGAAGAGACAGAATGAAAAGAAAGATAAGATTTTGGAAAGAATAAAAGAAGGTGAAAAGAAATTGAGATCAAAGCCAAAGTCTCATGAAATTTTAAGAGAAATAAAGTTCTACCAGAGACAATATATGGAATTGATGAACCAGGAGATAGAATGGAAAATAAAACAAATGAGACAAAAGACATTTGAATCGGCAGATAAATGTGGGAAACTTCTGGCATGGCAATTGAAGAAAAGGCAAAAGTTGAATATGGTTACAAGCTTAGAGGTTGAAGGAAAGAACATTTTCAGACCAAACGAGATTAGAAACTGCTTTCAGAGTTATTTTAGAAAACTTTATGCACAAGGGCCGGTGGACGAAAAAGAGATAGAAGAATTTCTTAAAAAATATGGATTACAAAAAATATCTGAACAAAGCAAAGTGACTTTGAACCAGAAAATAACTGAGCAAGAGATAGAGGGAGCCATTCAAAATATGAAATTGGGAAAATCTCCAGGACCAGATGGTTTGACTTCCAGATATTACAAAGTGTTGAAAGATTGGCTGTTTCAACCGTTTCAACCGTCTGCAATGAAATTTTAGAGGGGAAGAAGGCACCAGAATCGTGGAAAGAAGCATACATTACACTTATACCAAAATCTGAGACTGATAAGAACCAGATTAAGAACTACCGCCCTATATCATTGCTTAATGTGGATTATAAAATTTTTGCAGACATTTTGGCAAAAAGACTGAAGAGGGTTTTGGTGGGTGAGATTCATAAGGACCAGGCTGGCTTTCTACCGGGAAGACACTTATCTGACAATGTGAGAAATATAATAGACATTATGGAGTTACTTGAAAACAATATTAATAAGAAGGCAGCATTAATATTTGTGGACGCCGAGAAAGCCTTTGATAATATCTCTTGGAGTTTTATGAAAAAGAATCTCAAAGGAATGGGGGTAGGCCAGGGCTTCGAGAATGGTATAGGTGCAATTTATTCTGAACAAAAAGCAAAACTAATTGTGAACAATGTGGTCACTGAGGAAATTGCTATTGAAAAAGGAACACGACAGGGGTGCCCAATATCCCCATTACTTTTTATAACTGTTCTGGAGGTGTTATTAAATATGATAAGAGGGGACCAGCTGGTAAAAGGGATTCAGGTCGGAGCTAAACAATATAAGTTGAAAGCGTTTGCAGATGATTTAGTTTTAACTTTGCAAGAGCCAGACACTAGTACTAAAAGAGTTTTGGAGATAATACAAGTTTTTGGTCGAGTAGCAGGTTTTAAGTTAAATAAACAAAAAACAAAGGTACTGGGAAAGAATTTAACAGTAGAGGAAAGAGAGAAGTTTCAGAGTGAAACTGGATTAATGGTAGCAAATAAAGTGAAATATCTAGGGGTTAATTTAACAACTAAGAATGTGAACCTATTTAAAGACAATTATGAGAAATGTTGGACAGAAATTAAGAAAGATTTGGAAATATGGTCAAACCTGAGACTTTCCTTGTTAGGCCGAATTGCTGTTATCAAGATGAATGTTTTGCCAAGAATGTTGTTTTTGTTTCAAACATTGCAGATTGTGGACAGAATGGACTGTTTCAAGAAGTGGCAGAAAGATATATCGAGATTTGTCTGGCAGGGCAAAAAGCCCAGAATAAAATTCAAGATATTAACTGATGCAAAAGAAAGAGGGGGGTTTGCCCTGCCGGACTTAAAACTGTACTATGAAGCAGCAGCTTTTTGCTGGCTGAAAGACTGCCTACTTCTTGAGAACACAGACATTTTGGATCTAGAAGGGTTCAATAATAGATTTGGTTGGCATGCATATATATGGTATGACAAGGTAAAAATTCATAAAAGTTTTAAAAACCATATTGTTAGGAAAGCATTGTACAATGTTTGGATTCGTTATAAAGATCTGTTGGAAAACAAAACCCCTAGGTGGTTATCACCAATGGAGGCCAAGGAAGTTAAAAAACTTAATATGGAATCTAAATGGCCAAAATATTGGGAAATTGTAGAACAAGAAGGTGGAAATGTGAAATTACAGAGTTATGAGAAATTGAAGTTTAAAGTAAGAGACTGGCTTCATTATTATCAGATAAATGAAGTTTTTAAACAGGACAGGAAAATCGGCTTCCAGGTGGAGAAGTCAAAGTTAGAAACAGAATTGTTAGAACCTAATACTAAGAATTTGTCTAGAATGTACAATTTGCTGCTGAAATGGAATACACAGGATGAAACGGTTAAATCAGCTATGATTAAATGGGCACAAGACATTGGTCATGACATTATGTTTGCTGACTGGGAACAGTTATGGACCACCGGTATAAAATTTACGGCATGTAATGCCTTAAGAGAGAATATTATGAAAATGATTTATAGGTGGTACATGACCCCAGTCAAGCTCGCAAAAATTTATCATTTGCCCAATAACAAATGCTGGAAATGTAATGAAACTGAAGGTACTTTCTATCACCTTTGGTGGACGTGCCCAAGGATTAAGGCCTTCTGGGAAACGATATATAATGAAATTAAGAAGGTGCTTAAGTGTACCTTTCACAAAAAACCAGAGGCTTTTCTCCTGGGCATGGTAGGCCAATTGGTGTCAAAGAAAGATAGGACGTTTTTTATGTATGCTACAACAGCAGCAAGAGTTCTACTAGCAAAGTATTGGAAGACACAAGAACTACCCACACTGGAAGAGTGGCAGACGAAGGTGATTGAATATATGGGACTAGCAGAGATGACGAGCAGAATCCGTGACCAAGGGAAAGAGACGGTGGAGGAAGATTGGAAGAAATTTAAATTTTATCTTAAAAACTCTTGCAAAATTACTGAGTGCTAAAATGTCATGGGTAAAGCATAGCAGATTTGCAGCGATAAATGATCGGAAAAGAGGAAAGAAAAGGGTTAAAGAAAGGAATTTATAAGTAATTTAGACCAGGGGTTGCTGAAAAAAGTTTAAAACAGGGATGCAGAAAAGGGAGGCATGGGGAAGTCCTTGAAATTGGGTACACGAAAAAATATATATGAAATTATACATGTTTATATGTTTGTTTGTTAGGGTTTGTCGTTTGTATTGTCTTATATTATATGTTGAAAAACCAATAAAAATTTTATTAAAAAAAAAAATGTCCAGCATTGCTAGTACTTAGGATGGTATGCAACAAAGTAGTTGCACATGTGCGGAGACTTGCCCATCTCTCCATTCCCCCCGCACTCACTTTAAATCTGTTTTGGGGGTCCCCATCCCTCTAGAGCAGATTGGGGGGGTTGTATGCATGGGTGAGGAGAGAGGAGGGGAGTCCTGCTGCTGTGCAAGTGGAGGTCATTCTGCTCATGCCATTATTTAGTTGAATACTGCCCATAACCTTTAGCATAGATGGCCAGCTTTATTCTCTAGCTATATAATGCCTCCTATCCTTCATGAGAAATTCTCTATAATCCAGTTAATTCATATATAACTCCCTTTTAAAATAAGTTTTACCTTTTAAGATATGTTTACTGGGGCAGAGTTTGCTTTTTATCATGGGGAATGGTCCACCCTTTGCCTTGGAAGAAGCTGCTGCAGGTGAAGGACGGTGAGCAACATCATGGGACGGGTGCTTCTAGGACCACGAAGCTCACTTGTTCTTTTTGCAATTGGGTGCTGCATGCTATTGAAATAAACTTGTTAAGTTCAAGTATTGGAATGTGGGGTTTTGGGGGGGTTATATTACATCTGCTATTGTTTGGCTATGTTATTGCTCTGTTATGCTATTACAAAATTGTTTTTGTACTGTTTATTTGAAATGCATCCTTGTTTCTTTGTTGTTCTTTGTTCAGAAAAAGGGTGAGAAGCTTTCTAAGCCCCACAGGGGTGCTGCAGAAAGAATGTAGTAGATCAAGGGAGCCGTGGACTCAGAAAGATTGGAAAACCTTGGCCCTAAGGAATTGCTAGCACCCATAACATTCAGCATGGCTTCAGAGCCCCACCTGACTTCAACCCTTTTGGCATACACCAAGCCACTCCCCAAAGTCAAGGATGTTTTTGGTGATCTTCATGGCTATTTGGATCTCAGCCACAGTCTAGACTACAAGCTGAATAATACTTAAATATAAATGTGGTTGTTAATCTAGTCCAGTATCATTTTTGCATCAAACACCTTGACCTTGACATCTCAGACATTTGTTTCAAAATGTTCTGCAGGTTAAAAAGGTAGCTCTCGAGCCTGATTAACCAGATAGTCTCATTCTTCAGAATGCTACTTGGGTTCTGAGGGGACAATGCCAAGAATCTTTTGGAGGGTCCTTGTTCTCGGTTCTTAGCCATCATTCAAAGTAGAAACAGTAGTTTAATGATTTAATGGGATGAGCAAATCTAGGCCATAATGCATCAAGCACATGAAGCCACTTCTATTAAGCAAATTTTGTGAATTAATTTTAATTCAGATCTACAGACACAAGCAGCAGCATGACACAATACAATTTTAACCAATATTTTATCAATTTGCCATCCAATTAAATTGGAGTTTTATTGCACAACAGGAGAAGAGCATGGAGTGGCTTAGCAACATTAACAGACATCATCTAAGTATCTGAATAATGGCTGGGACACATTATACATGAGGTAACCAAACCTTAAATTGGGGATTATGTTTCACAAATACTAATGTCATATGCATATCTACTCAGAAGTCAGTCTGAATGCCAGGTAAATGGGTACAGGATAGCAACCCTAAATTGTTAGTAACTCAAGATACTTCTGGTTCCCGATATTTGTAAACTTTCACTTGATTATCATTTTATAACTACAAATAACAGCTGTAAATCCAGAACTCGCCCTTTGTATATCTTCCGGGACAACCACCCACCCACACACACACACACTCTACAAGGAACTCATGTCACTTACTCTCAGCAGCTAGAAATACCATAACTAGACACTGGAAGCACCTATCAGGAGTGAACATAGACCACAGGTACCAAAACATATGGAAAATGGCCCTACTAGAAAAGTTAACCAACAAATTCAAACTAGCACAGGAACAAGCTACGGAGGATGCCTTCACCCCAGAGTGGTTCCCCTTTATTACATATGCAGTACAACAGGACAATGACCTATCCTCTCCAACAGCATACAAATCAATATGGCTAACCTGACCCAACAACCTAGCCCACCTCCCTCACACAAATAAGCCACATCGCAATCAGCTAAATACCCCCAACCAAGCTCAGGAACCCCTAACCTCTTGCAAAATCAATAAAAATAAATAAATACAGAAACAAAGCATCTACTCATGTGATGCTGACACAACCCCCCACACACACACACACTAATAACAGGGAGTAGAATAAAAGAGCAATATCCCCATCTCTCTCCGCCTCTCCTTTCCCCCAACTGTAAGATGTCTATGACAAAAATGTCTCTCACCAAATGTAAATGAACCATGAAAAAGACTATGAATTCCAAGTGGAGACAAGAGATGCGTTGCTCCCTGTTTATCTGTTTGCTTTGTAATACAAAAAAAACCAATAAAAACTAATTAAAACAAAGAACAATGTGTGCTGAGACTTGGGAATGAGAAGGCAAGACAACATAATTTGGTTTGAATATTGCTGCAAGTTGATTTAACTGCATTAAAATATTTTCAGTGGAAAGTATATTAACTACTAATCCCTAGTCTTTGGCTGCAGCTACTATTTCTCCACTCACACTCTCATCTGGGAAGCTCCAGCATGGCTGTGAGTTCAGGAACAGTTGTGTTCTGATGATGTTTATTCTAGAATGGAGCTTAGTATAGAGATCACATGAACTGGAGCAGAGAAGCCACTCTCCTGAACCTGGTGACCAGCTCACATGGCCAATAGGCATCATGTAGGGAAACCATCTTAGTATGAACCATACAATTAATCATACACTACAGATGTAAAGGAGGATGTATTATTTTATCCCCAATATGAAATCTGGTTAGACTGCTAGGCATAATTACTTACATAGGGTGATATCCAACTAAGACATATTCAGAGCAGACTCATTGAAATAAATGAAGTTGTTACTTACCGGTAAGTCCATTGGCTCTCCTCTGAGTATAACTAACACTAGATATCATCCACACAGTTTTGCTACTGGTATCTCCTGACATGCTGTTACTCTACCAGAACAGTGTCTCCATCTGAGAATCTTAGAAAGCCTACAAACATTTATATTATACACAGATATAACTTACAGTTCATATAACATTGTTTATTAGGAATTCAACCTTTCAATTTTTCCTGCCTTAATTCAGGGTGGATGTGTGGGTGTGGCCAATGAGATTTACTACAGTATTAGGATAACTATAGATGACTATATTGGGGGGGGGATTTGTTCAGTTCTCAGTTTTCATGCAAACCTCCCTAATTTGCATTTGCAAACCTACCTGTAAACTGAAATGTAGCTATCAATTGAAATTCACACTTTTCCAGTTTTTGTGATACCAAAAGACATGCACAGAAAAATGTATTTATTAATAGAAAGTACACACACACACACACAAATGTTATTAATGAAATTAATGTATTAAGAAAACAGCTTGCAAAAATATGTACATTAGGCAAAACACCCATAAAAATGCATATGGAATTTAACACTGCAAACTGATGTGGAAATCGGGTGAACTAAACTAGAAATGAGAAACTGAGAGAAGCAAAAATGATAGATTCATTCATTCATTCCTAGCAACTACAGACCATCTATTAATACATTATTTAATAACCATCTTCCTGTTAGAGCCCATAACCCTCTTGGTGATCTGTCAATTTAGTAAGTCTGCCTGTTCTGTGGAGCTCCAGTTCTTCCAACATAAATTAATGCCTACAGATGTGTAATGGGTGTTCTAATATGCATTGTTATTTAGCTGATAAGGCTTCGTGCTATTTCCATTCAAACATCTTCTCCAATGATGGTATGAAAATTTATGCTTGTGATAAATGTGTCCTCAGTGACAGGCTGGGTAGGTATCCAGCATAAGATTCCTCCTACCCAGACTTGAAGACCCAGTGCTCCCCTGCAAACAAATACTTAGATAAATCATGGTGTTCTTTAAAGCTGAAATACTTTGTAGCACTGCTGAGCAATTATTACATTCCAGGATAGCGGAAAGGGAAGGGGCTTGATAAGACATAAGATCAAAGGTTGACAATCTAATTGGGAGGGAAATAGAAACACTTGTCCTGAAACACAAAGTACGGAGCTGCTCTCCTCTGTTGCAAAATGGAATCTTAAAAGAAAATTAAGCAGAAAGAGATCAACCCATTATGGTGACAGTTATCGCCCTATTTTCACCCTATTACAAAACTTGTTCCACATTCTAAAGCTACTCCATAATGTTATATATCAAAATGAATAATATATACGCTCTTTGCCTACTTTCATTTGTCTATTATGAAGACAGTGTATGAGGCATCATCACACATGTTTATGGATTGCCTTTTTCGTTTCATAGGGGGAGGGAAAGATAGGGCAATTGGTTTGTATTCGCCTTCCCCCATTGTAGATGACGTACCCATCAGAAACTGTCCTCTATAGACTCCATAGCTGCAATATGCTGTTGGTGAAAGAAAAAAATGTAATCTTGGAGGAAGGAGTTAAAAGTATGACCTTGCTTCTCATTCTACATACTATGCCCTGCATTAAGGTATATGCACACATTACATTCAACAAGTGTGCAACCTGTGTACATTTGTAACAAATTGTTGAGCTGTACACTTGCATAACTATTCACATGCAACAATCAACAAGGGTACAGTTCTCCCCTTTCTTCTCCTATACATTTCTGCCTGCCGACACAGTCTTTCTAATTCTCCCTTCCTCACAATAATCTTCACTTCTCTCCTAACAACCACATTGTTACTTGAAATTATGTCACTGAAATTTCATTCTAGGGATTTGGTACACGCTATAACTTTAGAGCAACTTCAAAACACATCCTCTCCTCCTGCCCAAAGAATTCTGTAGTTTGTTAAAGGTTGCTAGGAATCATAGGAGCCAACACCTAGGGGCTGAGGTCCCTTAACCCCAATAAAATATTTGAGGGCACTGCCCCATCAAAGTTGATGGGTATTGCCATTCAAATGGGGGGTGCAGGGCAGGGCTTACCTGCCTCCCCCCATATTTCATTCAAGTTGGCACACCTTGTACCTCTGTGAGGGGCAAATTACAATGCCCACAATTCTTTGCTTCAAATGTGCTTTAATGAAAGGTATCATATGTATACAGTCTTAGAATGACATCATAGCAATTCAGTCAATCACTGGAGCAGATCACAACTGATATGCAACAAGTTTTTGGGCTGTTTTGAACTCTTTGTTCATAATTACAATATTAAATATTTTGATTATTTTGTCTGAAAAAACCTTATCTCTAGGGGATGACCTATATCATTATTTTGGTGTTGTCTAGGTTTACAATAAACGGCATTTCCGTGCGCTGCTCTGGTTCGCCAGAAGTGGCTTAGTCATGCTGGCCACATGACCCAGAAGCTGTCTGCGGACAGATGCCAGCTCCCCCGCCTATAGAGCAAGATGAGCACCACAACCCCAGAGTCGTCCGCGACTGGACCTAATGGTCAGGGGTACCTTTACCTTTAGGTTTACAATATGCTTTGTCAAACATGGCAGACCTGCATAACTAAGCATCAAGCCTGAAGAGGCCCATATTAAAGCTATACTAAAGCCACAAATAATAAAGTATTACTCTTTAAAAGGTTATACCATTAATAAATATTGAAAAAGAGTTTCCCAGCTGCCAAACTGTTCCACCTTAGATATTTCTGCATAGTAAGTGAGGTAATCAACACATGGGTTTCAGGGGTCATCTCACAAACCAAAAGTCTTCCCTGAAGTTACTTATCATGTTTATACAGTGGTACCTCGGGTTACATACGCTTCAGGTTACATACGCTTCAGGTTACAGACTCCGCTAACCCAGAAATAGTACCTCAGGTTAAGAACTTTGCTTCAGGATGAGAACAGAAATCGCGCGGCAGCAGCAGGAGGCCCCATTAGCTAAAGTGGTGCTTCAGGTTAAGAACAGTTTCAGGTTAAGAACGGACCTCCGGAACGAATTAAGTACTTAACCCAAGGTACCACTGTAGTTCCTTATGGTTTACACATGGAAACACATGTATAGTATTGGCTTCAAATATCCAAAAAGTGACCATCCGAACCATTCTGATAGACAAAGATGCAAGTGAATTGGAGTATTATTAAGATAAAAGTTTTATACAGATGGGGGAGGGTGGTTAACACAGAATGGTCCTAGATCATAGGGCAACACACAATCTGTTATACACAAAAGAGTGGAATAATGCACAAGGGGAGTTTTGACTATTTAGTTTTAATCAGGTTTCCTAAAATGAAGCCTTGCCAATAGGAAATGAAAGGATCTTAAATGAGACGCAGCAATAAATTCAGATAGCAATGTTTCCTGCTTTGCATTCCAAAACATCTCTGTTCTCATTAGAAGTACTAAAAGGCTACCCACACAAGGATTGTGGGAGGCTATTCTGATATCTGTATTACCTTCTTTCATGTTTTTCCATATTATCTCAATGTTCTTCTCAATGCTACCAAGGAGGTACAGTATTTATTTTTTTGCATCTGCTTATCTGTGGGTTGTTCTTCAAATCACTTCCTTCTCTTTACACTTTCGAGCAGCTGGGTTTATCCATCACAAAGTTCTGATTTTGCTTATTGAAGCCGATGGAGAAAAGCAACATTTAAAGTGTATTTCTGTTCAAAGAAATCTACTTTTAATACTGCAGCTGCCTAAATTCATTTGAGATGCCTTCCCAGCAGTACAATCACCACCACAAACAAGGTCATGAAGAAAATGCAGGCATTTGGGAGACAAAATCATCTAACCCTCCACCTCCATTGTGAAACCAAAAATTATACAAGTTAATATGCAAGTCTCTTATGGAAATGATGCAATAATCATGTGTCTCTACATTCATTATGAGATAATTAGTTTTAATTGCATATTAAATTCTGATTGAATTAAAAGAGTTCAGGAGTTTGGAATTTTATTTTATTTTATTTTATTTTATTTTATTTTTAGCCTTCACTTGTAATACTTCTGCTGTCCATGCTGTTTTGTAATGCAAATGAGCAACTGTTCTTAAGCAATTAAAATGACTTTCAGGTGCCTCTTCATAAACTCTGCTCTTCTGTACAAATGTCACAATGACCTGCTTGACACAATTCTCTTAAAGAGACCATTTCTAACTCATCAAATCTATCTATAATTTCCATGGCTATTGTACCCAGGTAAGTGTTTATAAGGAAGGTTTCACCAGTATGGTGCCCTCCAGACGTTGCTGGACTTTTATTGGCATCCATCTGTCTTGAGAAACAATGAAAATGTGCACCGTCAGGAGCAAAGTCAAACCATTGGAGAGTTACAGTACCTTCTGCAGGCATACAGAGCAATATGGAAGAGACATGTTTTATTGCAGGCATAGGCAAACTCGGCCCTCCAGATGTTTTGGGACTACAACTCCCATCATCCCTGACCACTGGTCCTGTTAGCTAGTGATGATGGGACTTGTAGGCCAAAAACATCTGGAGGGCCAAGTTTGCCTATGCCTGATTCATTGCAACTGGGGCAGATGAAGGCATCTGGTTTTGCTGCTATAGTTGCCCCATGGGGTTCCTTCCACAACTGCAATATGCTTGATATTTGGTCACAGTGGCAGGGTTTGAAGGGAGTTGGGAGTTCAACAATATCTGGAGGGTACCACATTGGCTACCCCCAGTATAAGATTATTTCTGGAATACCTTTCCTACAGAAAGCCATCTGACATTCATACGTTATATTCCACTAGCTTCACTGAACCCTTACCTTACATGCTTCTGACTACATTCCTCTAATCCATATACATTAATATTTTTGTAGGCTGTTGGGGAAAATTACTCTTTTTTCAACTGTTGGTTTTGGTTATGAGATAAAAATGGTACTACTACAAAAGGTGCTATGGGAACAATCATTATCAGTATAATGTTTCCGGACATCCACAGCTACATTGTCATACCTTTCCAGCTCTCATTGGCTATCGTGGACTGTGTTTAGTGCACATGTGGGCAATCCAGGGATGAAATAGGGTAGGGGGCTAAATGGGCTCAACCTACCTAATTCTTGTTGTCTTTGAGTCTCTCTCGCTCTCTGAGGATCACGTGGCAGTTTCCCAGTCATTTTGCAAGTAACAGGAGTTGCTGGTTCTGGGAACAAGAAAGGAGAACAAAGGCCAGAAGCACTTTGGCAACTTGTGTCAGGTTAACAGAAAATAAATATATAGGAAATGTTGTGCACACGCAACAGCTGTCTCAAATGTACACACCTCAGTTCAACTGTGAAGTTAATGTACCTTACATTTTCAGTTCGAATGGAAACTGTTTTGAGGGGAAACATATCTAACAGTAGTGTTTTTTAAGAAGCTACAGGATTGGATTGTGGCTATTGTTGTGTGCACATGGCTTCAGAAGCAGTGGCAGTGATGCACTGGATACAGAGTAAATGATAATATTTACACAGCCAAAGGGACATACAAAGACATTGAAACCCACTCTTAGTCATATTAACCTATGGGCAGGGCCCATGTCTTGCTTCAGTTTGCTCACCTCTGTACTTCTGAAGCAGAATATCACAGCAACTGTATCACATTCCAGGTTGGATGTAATGTTAAACCATAGTTTTGTATAAGAACAAGTCGAGTCACCCCACAAGCTTGTATAGTTCATCCTAAACCTGGTCTGCCCTTAAGGAGGAGTTTGAAAGCTTTCACTTCCATCTTAGATTAATCACTGCTTGCAGTGTTATCCAAACTTGCACAATAAGTGATTAATATTCCTCCCCCCCCACACACACACCTCTCTCCCTCCCACCACCACCACCCCGCAAAAAAACCCCACATTTTAAAAGGGCATAGGATGTCAATCAAATCAACCAAAGGCCTGGTTAAAAAGAAACATTTTTGCTTGGTGCAATGGTGGTGGAAACAAGTCAACTTCAAACCATAGGTTATGAAGCTGGCTTCTGTTCACTAAGCAGAGTTCAAATTAACCACAGTTTAGGATTCAGATGGCACCCTAAACCACAGTTAGTCAAATACAAGTATGAACTTCCTATCTTTTCACAGGTATGCAGGAGAAAGGAGAGGGTGCGAGTTTTGGAGGACATATAAACAAGTAATTAGTGTTGCATGTAAATGCAGCCATTAAGACAAAATTAGTAGGAGTAGGTGTATTTTAAAATATTACCTGCCCTTCATCCTAAGGTCTCGGGAAGGGTTACAACAATTCAAAATACGATTTAAAAATGTACAGTCAAAATACAATACAACATAAGTAGAATAAGTGATATGCCCCATGCCTTCCCTCATTGATGTCTGCAGACTTCTCTGTTGGTTGGTTTTTTTGGTTTGAGGCTTTTTTTGTTTTGTTTTTTTTCACTGAGATTTCAAGACAATGGGAATCATTAAGATATTGATTACCTATCTTTGATGTGCCGACAATATGGCAGCTATTGCATGCCCTTCATGCTAGGTTAACTGGCTAACATGTCAGTTAATTCACCACCTCTGCAATACGTAGAAACATGCAGGGTATGGTAGGTAAAATAAATTTATTCTATATATTGAGCCCCTCCCTCAGCCTGGCACAACTCCAATTACACTTTCGCATTCTGATTTTGATACTTGTAACAGCCCTTGCTAAAGGTGATTTGTTGTTACCGGGTGTGCTATGTTTTAAAAGTTAACAAGCATCTGTTCTTAGATGAATGGTTTCAACAAGATAGGCATTGAACTATTACATTCTGCAATGCACCTTGCAAATAGGGTGAATGATCATTTATTGCTTAGTTTTATCTGGCGATCGGTATCTCATAGCCTTACTCTGTTCAATAAAGTGTGGAACAAAAGGGTATTCTGGCATGAAAACTGTTTATGTTTCATGGTGGATTATAGATCAATTTCAGCTGAAGGTCCTTGGAGCTGTGATTGTCCCCTCTCACTGACAGTATACAGTCTTGAAGCAGAGTCCTCAGACCTCCAGCTAAGTGCATCAGACTCTCATCTGTCTGTACAAGCTGGTGAAGAACAAGGTGCCTAGACAATGGCAAGGGGCTTTTGATGCCATACACAAAAAAATATTAAAATACATAATATAACTTGTCTTAATATACTTTTCTGAGTCTAAAAATATGCCAGACCAAAAGAAACATATTTACATAAAAAGCAGACAAGGTCAAATAACAAAGAAAGCCCTTAATTAGTTGTAATCAACTTTAATTTGCATACCGTATATAATTCCTAAATGATTGTTAATAATAACTTTATATAATGGACTTCCAATTTTCATGAAAATGGCACATTTTGATAAGCAGACACAAAACCCTAGTACTAATAAGGTTTAATTTGCATACATTAGACTGATTATCCAAACAAAAGGATTACAGTATTACTTCCCCATACCTTTATGTCCTTATTATGCACATTTATTAACTTCACAAAAGCTAGCTGTTACTGACAAACAATAGCCATGGGTGAAAGAGAAATCTTCAACATGAATAAAAACATTTTAATGCAAAAGAGCAAAGTTTATATGGTATAAATGCTTCACTTAACTCTTTCTTAGCAAAAGGCACACATTAAGTAAACTCTATTCATTAGGTAGATTCTGCATTTTCTCATGCATAACATTCCCAGCTGGCATAATATTAAAAATCTAACATTCACTATACCAGTCTGGGCCACAGACTAGAGCACAATTATGCAGAAGGAAATGTCCCTATAGGATACCTATGCACAAAACTCTACAATGAATTACAGCATTTTAAAGGTATGCATCTAAAATTATCTCTAAAAATGGTTGGCTTATAGAAGTACACAGAACATGTTTGCAACAGGAAGACTGAACTCTGAACTCATCCTCTCATACACACACAATAGTGATAAATGTTTCAAAAGGATGCTTTTCAGAAGTATTCCTAATAGCATAGTTAAATAACTGGCACTTTTGTGTTGGGAATGTAAAAAGTAATAGGAACATTCTACCATATACAGTTGTACCTTAGTTCTCAAACTCCTTGGTACTCGTACATTTTGGCTCCCGAATGCCAAAAACCCAGAGGTGTTCCAGTTTCTGAATGTTTTTCTGAAGCCAAATGTCCGACGGGGCTTCTGCTTGAGTGCAGAAAGCTCCTGCAGCCAATTGGAAGCCGTGCCTTGGTTTCTGAACGTTTCAGAAGTTGAACGGACTTCCAGAACAGATTACGTTTGAGAACCCAGGTATGACTATAAATTGGTCCCATGCAATCATCAAGAAAAGTGGACTTCAGCAAAACAATCAACCAAAGAAGTGGAATATACACTAAGATTCTTTTTTATTCCTAATAATAGACATAATGCACAACAAGTTGGCATAAAGGAAGAGCTATAATAGAAGAAGAGGAGGAGGAGTTTGGATTTGATATCCCACTTTATCACTACCTGAAGAAGACTCAAAGCGGCTAACATTCTCCTTTCCCTTCCTCCCCCACAACAAACACTCTGTGAGGTGAGTGGGGCTGAGGGATTTCAGAGAAGTGTGACTGGCCCAAGGTCACCCAGCAGCTGCATGTGGAGGAGTGGGGACACGAACCCGGTTCACCAGATTATGAGTCTACCACTCTTAACCACTACACCACACTGGCCTAAGCCTGAGAGAAGGGAAATAAGCCTTTAAAATAGTGTTCTACGCTAGATTGCTTGGTCATGTGATCAAGCTGAACAGGCTTAGTTTAAGGTTCCCCCCCCCCATCTGGTCCCATCCCTGGAATGCCCTGTTGGGGAACTAAAGTTGCCTTGGTTCAGCCATCTGAGCCTCTGCTGAGCCAGAATGAGCAAGTTACACTGACATATCTTGGGCTGAGCCTGGGCTAAGGACTTAGCGCCCACTCAACCAGAGATCTCCTGCATCCTAAGCTGCCCATCCCGGTGCTTCTTGCCATAGGATTGTCCCCACAGCAAATTAATATCTTAACCACAACGAGGATTCTTGAGATTAGCTATCAGAAAACAGGAGAAACAAAACTGGAACTTGTTTATTGAAAAATGATAACCATTTGTCATTTACTGGAACAAGAAAGCTTATTCTCAGCATCTTATAGAGCTCTAAAAAGACCAATGTTGTTATAGTGAACTCTTTGTTTTATTTAGTTATTTGATACATTTGTCAAAGCAAAGCAGCCAGCCATCTTTAACACTAAAAAAGCAAAAGTTACCCCAGAAAAGAAAAATAGAACCATGGTGTTCTCTCAGCCTGATAGCCCCTTCATGAGCATGCCCTGGGCATCTTCACTTTCACAACTCTATACAAATGTTTTTAATTTTTTATCTCAGTGAGGGGGGAAATCTTATTTTAAAAGAGTAGTGTTAGCAATAGGAGCACTTATACAGTATCAGTTCCTCACCGCATCGCAGACACCCAGCAATTAACACTGATGGCAGAAGGGAGGGAGAGGGAAATGTCGTGAACAGATCTCATATCTGAACACAAATGAAATTCACAAGGACTTGGAAAAAAGCCAATGAACTTGAAACTTAAACAGAAGGCTACTTCAGTATCCCCTCCAACTTATGTTTTGTGACACAGAGCTCTCCTGGCGTGCCGTGGTGTTAATGATGCGGGGGAAAGGGGGGGGAAATTAGAAAATGAAGTGTTTTTCACTGATGGCTCTCCTGACAAAGGAAGTTGCACACAAACAGAATGATAGCTCTGTGCCTACAAAGTCAGTTATGAATATGTTAATTCTCAAAGGCCTGGTCTCTGTACACCCCACACCTCACAGATCTCTTTCTCTCTTAAATTTTGCAGTGCATTTAACTGAACTGGTAACAGCCACAGTCAGCATTGATTATGATCTACAGGTAAGCAGGTACCTACGAGCCACATGGTCAGACAGGAAGCCTGTCAAGCAAGCAACTGGTAAGCTGGACTGAGGAGCTGGGCACTCTGAGAATAGCTCCTTGCCTGTATGGTGAGTTGTTTAGTGTAAGGAACTAGGCCAAACATAAAAGCTTTACACGACCAGGTGGAGTGAAATGACACAGCAGGCACAGCACAGACCCCTAAGAGAAAGGGTTTCAGTGAACAGCTATAGCAAAGCTGCAGAAAGGTACATTAGCCCCATAAGTCACATACAGTGGTACCTCGGGTTAAGAACTTAATTCGTTCTGGAGGTCTGTTCTTAACATGAAACTGTTCTTAACCTGAAGCACTACTTTAGCTCATGGGTACTCCTGCTGCCGCTGCACCGCCACTGCACGATTTCTGTTCTCATCCTGAAGCAAAGTTCTTAACCCGAGGTAATATTTCTGGGTTAGCGGAGTCTGTAACCTGAAGCATATTAACCTGAAGCATATGTAACCCAAGGTACCGCTGTATATTTAAGTTTGCACCATCCTACCTTTTGCCTGTTCCAAGAGCACATGATGCAGCCACTGTGCTGAAGCCATGTAGATTCAGGCTGCCCAGTGCCTGGATAGGACCCTACTCTGGAAGTCCTTGAATTCTGTGATGGATGGAAGGTGTGATGCAAATGTAATAAATGAATAAATATTGTCCTCTTGTGTCACTAGATCCCTGTGATGCTGGTAGTTAGTACCAAGAATGCCTTCTGCCCGTGTACAGTAGTGGCACTGAAATGTAGCAGAAAAATCCTACAACTACTTCCTCTAACAAAGTACAACAGATGCACTGCCAGCATCCCTACTTTGGGACAACCATAGCTGGAGCCTTGAATTTTCTATCTAGAAGCTCCATGATTATTTAGCATCCAATTCTCGGGACCCCTGCAGTCCATACTGCATGCAAATTGTCCACCCTAATATGGGAGGCATCCCTACCCAGGTCTACTCATACTACAAATGAGTATATAAGCAGTCCTTCAAGATGATTCAGCAAACTCTTTTGGAAGAACCTCTATTCGCTTGTTTCTAAAAGTTATATTAATATTATGTAGTCATTTAGAAAGAACGGGTGGGTACAACAGTTAAATTAATACAGAACACATTAGCATTTCCCACTCCCCAGTCAATTTTCTTCATTAAAAAATCAATTTGTTCTTATTCTAGAATTAATATGCAAATCAATCACAGTGTTACTGTGAACTAGTGGAATGTCTTCCCAGTGTGGAAGTCTCAAGAAAGTTGATCACTAAAGCAAATTGCTTGAAGGCAAAACAGACAGACAAACAAACTCAAAACATCTATTCCAATGGTGGCATTTTAGAAATGCACACTTTTCTTATGAGAAACAATTCATGAGTGGAATGCCATGGCATGGAAAGCTGTTGATTTACTAGGATTTTACACACCACCCAAAAATCAACATCATTTTATACATTCCCTGAGAAGATGCATTTTAGCTACTTTACGTGAGCATCTACACAGTGTACAGGACTCAACTTACCGTAAATATATGCACACTTTCTACAGGATCCGTCCTCTATATAATGTGCACGTTACTTGAGGCACCAGTTATATGTGTAAGTAAGTCTGATGTCAACTTAGCCTGTCCCACGTCCTGCCTTCACAATGATGTCTCTGGGCTAGTGCCATCACTGATCCAGCCAAGATAGGACCATATCCTTATGATAACAATAGAACGTCAAAAGAAGCCAGAGAAACTTTATGTTATCAGTACTGTTTTACTGATGCTTTGGTTGTCCACTCAGTTCATCATTACACCCAGATTTATATTATTTGGAATCTCAAGGCAGAAACATATGGAATTGGAATGAAAGAGGTGAGGAAACCTGTCATTGTTTTAGCATCCAGGATGAGATGTTTACAAATTTAATGCCAGCCATCTTTGAACTATGGAAAGCACTGCCAAGGATAAACCTGAAAGTAAATGGTGTCACCTTCACAAGTAATAGATTATTGATATATGTGGTATGTATTAATGCTATACTTTCTTTTGTTTTAACATTTGTGTTAAACATGTGTTTAACGTGTTTTTACATGTATTTACATGTTCTTGTAAATGGAAATGCAGGATATTAATACTTTTATAAATAAAAATAAGAGAAGTCAACTGGAAAATTAAGGAGGAACTCTCTACAGTGGCTTCAATATTTTCAACTAAAGAAGCTTTATAGATCAATAAGGAGAAGTAAAAAGAGCCAGTGTGGTATAGTGGTTAAGAGCAGTACACTCGTAATCTGGTGAACCGGGTTCGCGTCTCCGTTCCTCCACATGCAGCTGCTGGGTGACCTTGGGCCAGTCACACTTCTCCGAAGTCTCTCAGCCCCACTCACCTCACAGAGTGTTTGTTGTGGGGGAGGAAGGGAAAGGAGAATGTTAGCCGCTTTGAGACTCTTTAGGGTAGTGATAAAGCAGGATATCAAATCCAAACTCCTCTTCCTCTTCTTCTTCTTCTTCTATTATAGCTGTCCTCTTTCCCAATTCTGGTTTTCAATAGAGGCAAATTAAAGGGCTTATTGTCTCAAATATATGGCCTCCTTTTTCTCAAAAAGCAAGTGAAGGTAATATATGAGAGTGTTTATCTGTATCTGACCTGGAATGAGGGGGAGGGGATCTGTATCAGAAATAGCTTTCTCTCCTTCTATAAATATAAAAGGAAATCACTATAAAATACTATGTAATTGAACATATGAATGCTAGATACAGCCCGAAATTGAACTAATATAGGAGCTTTTCCATGGCATGAATTAGGATGTTAAATATGTTTGGGTACTATTCTGAAATTTCATTTATATATGGATTTCTTGTAGTTTATTTGTACAAAATAAATAAATGTGGCTGCAATCCTACACCCAACCTAATGGCTGCCTGTGGTGCTAATGTAAAAACAGCAATGGTGGCCAAGCAGAGGGCAGTCAGATCCAATAAACAGCAACATATCTATACTTAGGTTCCTGGTTCTGTGGCAGAAATATAGCTTCAAAATCCTGATAAATGTTAAATTTAACTGTCATCAAATAATGTTTTGATTTCTATAAGATCTTCTCAGTCTTGTCAATAAAACCCAAAGAAAGCTTGTGTGGAGGACAAGGCATTTAGAAGTTGCCTCTAGTCATAGACACAAACTGTGGAGGGAGGAACTGGCAGACACAATTTCTAATGTTCATGTGTCCATGCATATAACACCTTTCTGTCATATTGTGCAGAGTTTTCCAGCTTAACAGTAAGCCTGCTAGGTGCTGGCATTTGTTTTGTGTTCAGTTTTGTATATCAATCTGACCCTGCTCAGTTCACTTTTCTTTAAAAGCTCAGGCCTATTTATACTGGGACAGAGTTTCGGCTGGTCTGAAATGAAACAGCTACACTCCATACCCTTAATTCCAAGCTGCAATTATGTACTCATGAATCAGAGACTTTTACTACACAGCACAAAAGCAATACAAGGGCTCAATTCAATATGCAGGCTCCAACTTTCGCTTTAGGGTGGGTTTCTCTTTGTACACAGCCCTCTCCTTTGCAAAATAAAAAATAAAAACCTGGAGCACTCACACTGAAGGGAATGCATTCATTTGACTTCAGTTCCCCCATCCCTTCCCACTGTTTTTCTATATTCCTGCAGAAAAGAAGTAAATAATTTTTCACACTGCGGGGATATTCCCTTTCACATACTGTACTCTAGATCAAAAAACCTACTTCAAATTATATGGAGAACAACAACCATTTTGCCTATTTGCTTGATTACAAGGAAACATTTGGCTTTATCAAAGCCCATTTTGCTATATGTGTGACACAATCATTTTCTTCCCTTGAAGGTATGAAACCTACCACACATTTCGAGATGAGAGCTTTTTTTTAAAAAAAAAGTAACACAACATGCAAATTATTATCCTATTAATCCTCAAACACAACAAAATCCCATAGATAGGATTAGGAGCACCACAATATTTCAAATGAGCCAGTCAGGCTTAAATGGGAATAAGCCCCATTCAACTCAGTGGTTGTTAGTAGACTCAAATGAGCTCAAATCCTCATTCATTTACTTAAATGCAAGTCCCAATTATTTCAATGGAAATTAATTCCTTCAAAGTATTTTAGGATCATAGCCTAAGTTTTATGTAGTCAAGTAAATTATTTTTCCAGTACATGCCACTAACTGCACTAGAAAGAATTAATCATTGAGATTATTTTATTTACCTTTATGCCTCCTCTATAGCTGAAGAGAACACAGATTACACATCAGCTTTCCCCAAACTGGTGCCTTCTAGATATCTTGAACTCCCATCAGCCCAGACAGCCCAGCTTGCCTGATGAGAGTTGAAATCTAAAACACCTGGAAGGCTCGTTAATGAAAAAGCTGTTGTACATTGTGTTATAGCCTGTTGGAATGCACCAGCTAGCTAAAGGTTGAACTCTTTTCAAGAAGTTTATAAAGCAACTCCCTTAGATAGCCTTGTCAATCTAACAGAAATGTAGGCTCAGCCCTACAAAGGAGCCTAGAACCCCAAAAAAGCCAAACACAAAGACAAGTAAGGGTCTCAGCTGTGCACTATTTTTAATGTGTGTTTGTATTTCAGGATTTTTGGCCCTAATACCTTTTTTTAAAAAAATAAAATAAACCTACCATGGATCAAGTTTGTTGTCTGTATCTTCTGTGAGACAAAATTGTGCAGTGAGTGCTATCGTCAGTTTCAAAAATATGTATCTGAAAAAGGGGTGGGGAGGGCCTTTTGCCAACAGCAAAAAGCAACAGAAAGAAAACCCTGCTAGAGAGACCAAAGGTCCATCTAGCTCAGTGTTAAGAGCTGAGGGGGCAGAGTAGGCTATATGCCTGAGCCCCTCTTCTAATTCCTGGATCCAGCACAGATTTAATTGTTGAAACAGCCAAGCCAGCCTGGTAATGACCCACTAAAGATGGGTTGTTAAGGGAAGAGACTGCCTGGAGGCAGGCAGGCAGGTGACCAGAGGAGGAATGACCACTGGGAGGAGCACACAGAGAAGAAACACCATGACACATCTGCATCAACACAACCAGACGCCTTCATCTTCCCCACCTGCAATAAAGCACGTCTCTCCCGTATCAGCATGCGCTGTAACTCTCCAACTTTACCTGTCCCATCAAAGGTGCATTCTTCCATTGTCTCCTGAGACAAATGGATGCCAACAACAAAGGGAACAAAGGAGGTGGCTCTGTGCCAGAGGGCAAATGTGTGGAAGCCCTTCCTTCAGCTCTTAGACAGTTAGAAGGACAAAATCCAGAGTTTAGAGGGCTGCTTACAGCATATCTAAAAACATAATAAAAACATCAAGCATTAAAAACCTCACAATACAGGGCTGCCTTCAAATGTCTTCTAAAAGTTGTGTAATTCTTTATCTCCTTGACATCTGAAGGGAGGGCGTTCCACAGGGAGGGCACCACTACTGAGAAGGCCTGGTTAAGCACCCGGAACTCCTGGAAACTGTGGGGTGTATTATTACTAGAGCAGTCAAGTACAACATTTTCCTGTTGCCTAGAATGGATACACAGGGGAATGTGGCTCCAGACAGGGAGGACTTCCTTTCATACCTGCTCTGAAGCTTCCTCCCTCTGTGTGTGACCAGGTAGATGGGTGTGACTCTAGCTAACATTCTGATTTACAAACATCTGTTTAAACATATGCAGTGTGGCTACATTCTCTGCAATGTGTGAAGCTAAGCTCAATCTTGCTGCTTTTCCTCAAATAAACAGGGTGAAATCCAACGTAGAGCTAAGGCAAACATTCCATCAGCACAAGGATTTCTCCATACTCTACGGAACACTTTCCCTCTCTCATCCTCTTGTGTGCCCCCTAAATCTGTTTCAGGAGTCTCCCCATCCCCTGGAGTAAATCTGGGAGGGTGTGAGGGGAGAGGATGAAAGTCATTTTTTCAAGCAGAAGTTATTTTGTTGAATACTGTGCATAGCAAGTGAATTTTTTCCAAGCACACATCTGACAAGGCTTTTAGGCTGCTATATTGTCTTCAAGTGTGATACACAGGCATTATTCCTAGTTGTGCCATGTTCCTAACCTCTCCTCTCTCCCAGATTTTACTACCGCTGCTTAGCTACCCTTGGTAGTTGGGTACACAAGGAAAAAAACCAGCTGCCACTGTCTCATGAACATTGTAAGGAGAATAAAATAGAGAACCATGATACAATGATGCCAGGAAGAACAACTTGGATCTCATTCACAGTTGTTTGTCTGAATGGAAATATCTCATGCACAATCATTCATAGCCACCTCTGGTGATGAGCCTTACCTAAATAATTAACAGCTGACCATACAGCCCTTTCCAAACTCATGTTAAAGTGCATGCAAGTGATCTGCTCTCATATTTATTTGAGAGACAGGGTCAGAGGCTGCTTAATTGCCAAGGTGGCTTCTAAGCAGTTTACATGTATAAAAGATCATTAGGGAAAACTCAGGAAGCTTTGCAACTGAGCACCTTTGTGCAAAGACATTCAGTTTCAACATCTATCCTGCTTGAGTCCTAGAGGTAGAACTTCAGACTTCCCAGAGGTGCCTATTCAAACAAACCATAAGCCTTAAATATATTAGGGAGATGGGAAAAGTAACTGAGGAATACAAGAAATTAGAAGCAGTAAATATTTGAGAGAAAACACTGTTTTGCTCATAGATGTCCCATGAGTAATGGAAGTGAATACATTTGACAAATAAATTATTTGTTCTGAATTGTTCGCCCCATTCTGGTTGGCATATATGACAGCAAAGACCATTTGAAATTTAGCATTAAATGAGCCAACCTCCTCAGTAATCATGATGATGGCAAAACTCGTGACTCCCAGTTGAGCAACTGTCTTGATGGAACTGTTGGGGATAAAATCAGAAGCTGAAAAGGCAATGTGACAACAAATAAAGGGTTTTAGATGTTTGGGTGGGAATGTTCTCATCATAAAGGTACAGAAGACATGGAAGGGGGAAGAGTGGGGAGAACATAAGAAAGGCAAGAGGACCTATATGAATCAGCCAAAGAGTAGGTGGATAAAAGGGTCAGAGATATTATATGGAATTAAACTGTGAAGAGGTTGGGCAAGGGCAGCACACAGATGCCAGTAGGTAAGAAGTGAAACAGCATTAAACAATTCAGTGTTATTAGCACACAGTACTGCAAATGAGGAGCCTCCCTAAACATGAATAAAAATTAGGGATGTGCTGAAATTTCAGATGTTTCCATAATCATATGAAAATTTGTATATACAGTGGTACCTCAGGTTACATACGCTTCAGGTTACATACGCTTCAGGTTACAGACTTCGCTAACCCAGAAATAGTGCTTCAGGTTAAGAACTTTGCTTCAGGATGAGAACAGAAATCGGGCTCCGGCTGCGCGGCGGCAGCAGGAGGCCCCATTAGCTAAAGTGGTGCTTCAGGTTAAGAACAGTTTCAGGTTAAATACGGACCTCCAGAATGAATTAAGTACTTAACCTGAGGTACCACTGTATAGTGAACTTATATTGAATAAAATCACACTCATCAATATAGTCAACTTCCACACAGTAAAGGGACTTCACCTAAAACAGAAAGTCATCTGATGATGAGGGAAGTCTGAGTACACAATTCAAAAATTTAATGGACAAAATTCCATTAGGGGTGTCAAAAGTGAAGAGGTATTTTGGGAAATGGGTTGACAAATTCAAACACAGAGTAGTTTTGGTTTATCCCAAACAAAGATGTTGGCATCAGTAATATCATGAAAAGCAAAGCTTCAAGAATCATAATAGCTGAACAGTTTGAGAGATTTTAGAACCCAAGCTTGCTGAAAATATTTTATTTATTTTAAATGTTTAATGCTTAAAAATATTAAGACACACTAGCATAATAACTGGACAGAATAGTATGAAGTCGTAATATTTGGAGATGACAGTCCACTATTCACTAGCCTTTGTTCAAAAATCTTCATGCATGTTCTTTTCCCAAATGTATTGAGGCATTATAACTCGGCAACTTTTAAGAAGTGACTTAGAAATGATAAACACAATGTATTTAAAATAAAATGGAATTTTAAGCAAGACGCTTCTTTTCTTGCAGAAAATCATACACAACCAAGACAGCTTTACATTATCACATCATTTCAGATCACTTTCCCATCTTCTTTGGTAGTTGTTGGATTGCAAGCAGAGATTTGTATTGCAACAATTATGTAGAGCAGGCTTCCTCAACCTTGGCCCTCCAGATGTTTTGGGACTACAATTCCCATCATCCCTGACCACTGGTCCTGCTAGTTAGGGATCATGGGAGTTGTAGGCCAAAAAACATCTGGAGGGCCAAGGTTGAGGAAGCCTGATGTAGAGCAGTGGGGGGGGGGATTAACTGATTCTAATTCTACTGTAATCGAATTAGGCTTCAGGTTTTACTTTTTAATAGAGCAGACAGGTTTTTCCACATGGTAAGAGCCTTGCATAGCTGCTTTGCCACCTGCATGTCTCAAGAGGATAGTATGCCCATGGTCACCACTGTAAGCGGGCAATGTGACAGATACCTATAAATGTATGTGCATAATCAGTGAGTCCTATGTACATACAACAGGGTGTATGTCTGAGTAATCATGCACAAGTTTGCATCACGGTTCACAAATACATAGCATGGCCGTACATATGTCATTGCCATTTATATGCACATTTAACTGGTGTGATGCAAATGGCGGCATCCTTACACAAGTTCAGACAAACATGTTTCCCCCCCCCCCCCGTCTTGATGTGGCTGGGAATGTGCCTTTACGTACAGTAGTTGCCTTCTCCCACCACCCCCCCAAAAACCCACCATCACTATTAGGGCTCCAGTGACAACTGAGAGATGATTATTGAACAAGTTTCATAAAAGATTCGTAAATATTTAATGATTCCTTTCTTCACCCAAATATGTTACATTCCAAACAAACCTGCTTCCCCGTCCCTTGTTTTTCATACACTGAGATCTTACTATATTTAGTTAAATGCCAATATCTAAAAGATTATTGGGATACAGCATTTTTTTAATTCTTCATCTCCTGCAGAAATGCCCTTGATTTTTGTATTACTTCCATTTGAAATCACCAAAGGCTCTATGCGGTGTGTAAATAAGTGGGGTGACAGCAAACATCCTTGTCTTATAACCTGTAATAGTAAAAAATTCCCCTATCACAAACATATGACAGCTACAAAGAAAGCAGACAAAGACCCAGGAATTGTCAAGAGAGTGCAGGGAACAATATCAAGAGTAAATGGAGATCAGAAGTAGTGTTATAAAGAAGCTTAAAGCAAAAAGGATTTGGAAGGTGATGCAATAGGTCACAGAAGAGCCATGTAAAGAACATAGTTTGGAAAGGAGAAAGCTGAGCCTGTGGGTAATTCAACGTTGATATATATCTCTTAGGGTAGTTTACTTTAGGCCATCCGCTAACAGTGAAATCCTATGAATGTCTACTCAGAAGTAAACCCATTTAATTCAGTAGGACTTATCCCCAAGTAAGTGTTTACAGGACCGCAATCTAAAGTATCTGACATTGAAGCAAGGCCGGCTCACCCATGAGGCAAGTTGAGGTGACCACCTCAGGCCTCAGGATCCACAAGGGCTGCAGATTGGGCCTCCAAATAATGCATCACCCACTGCTGCTAGTGGGGTAGCAGCAACAGCTGTGTAGCGCTCCTTAGAGGTCAGATCTGCTGCCTCCTCAGCAGCCTCCCCTCTCCCCATGCTGCCTCTACAGTGGCCACTTGGCAAATAGGAAAAACTGCTGGTCTCCTCCCACACTTGCTCCTGATGTAAGTCTTTATTGCCCTCCCCCCTTGTTGCTGATATAAATCTTCACTCACCCTTTCTTCCCTAGAAGGGCACCATTTTGTGGTTTGCCTTAGTGCCAACATGTCTTGGGCCAGCCCTGCATTCAAGCAATATAATTTGTTTTAACTATTTTTAACATTGTATTTTAAAATTGTTGTAACCAGCCCTTATGGTGAAGGGTGGGTCGGAAATACTACTAATACTATTATTAATACTACGACTTCTCATCTTCATCATCTAGGAAAGTATTTTCATGGGAACATCAATTATAACCTCTGTAATTCCATTTTCTACTAATATAAACTTGAATCACACCTCCTGAATCTGGAGGATGGAGTGGGGGAACCTTACTTTTTACACTAATATTTCTCACAATATCTCCAATATCTACATATTAATATTTCTCACAATATCTCCAACACAACAGATTTTTCCTTTTAAATTGGTTGTCTTAAAGAAGATCAAAACAATGTCAAGAGGGGAAATAAACTCAAAGAGACAGTTAATAACAGCTGTACTTTATATTGGTCAATGTGACATGTAACAGTCAAATGGGGAAAGGTTGCAGTAATGTGAGGGGGCTGTCTACAAGCAGGCGTGTCTAACCTGTGGCCTTCCAGAGGTTGTTGAATTCCAACTCTCCAGCCAGCATGGCAAACACACCTTCGCTCTCTCCCATTTGAAGATGTTCAAAATGACTAGAAAGGGGACTAGCTCTTATGAAGCTGTTATGGCCCCATAAAAAGGTCAAGGACCCCTGACAGTTAACTCCAGTCGCGAATGACTCTGGGTTGCGGCACTCATCTCGCTTTACTGGCCGAGGGAGCCGACATTTGTCTACAGACAGTTTTTCCGGGTCATGTGGCCAGCATGACTAAGCCGCTTCTGGCGAAACCAGAGCAGCGCACGGAAACACAATTTACATTCCCGCCGGAGTAGTACCTGTTTATCTACTTGCACTTTGATGTGCTTTCAAACTGCTAGGTTGGCAGGAGCAGGGACCGAACAACGGGAGCTCACCCAGTCGAGGGGATTCGAACCGCCGACCTTCCTATCGGCAAGCCCTAGGCTCAGTGGTTTAGTCCACAGTGCCACCCGCGTCCCATTATGGCCCCATACCAGGTTGTTTGATAAGGACCACAGTTTGAATGATGCCTTAGTATTGCAAGCAATGTAGTACATGTCTTCATCAACTTATTACCTATGGTGGATTTTCCTGGGAAACTCTGTTTTGAGAGCCAAGGATTTATCAAGAAAGTATACCTCAGGCAACATAACAGTAAATCTACTCATTTCTTTTTCAGGCTTACTTGCACCATTGGGAACCATGTTTAAGACGTAACCTCGCACACACACACACACACAAACACAAACAGTGTTTCATTACAGATAGCTCATTAGCTATAACCTTTATGCCTTACTCTTTGCACTCTCCCCAAAGGCAGCATCCCAATTCCTTGAGATATTTAAAACAGGAATAGGAAATAAATTATATAATTACTTGGTCTATTATACAATTAGCTCACCATAGAGATGGAAATAAACCTGTCTTCAAAAACGTTTGAGATGCGAAGGCATATCAAATGCTTCTTTTTCAGTGCCTGTTTTCCAGAGACTTGTGTTCTCTCCATGTCCTTTTCCATTTAATTTCTTGGTCCACCTCTAGACCCTCCTTTAGCTCTTTAGAAACCAAAAATCCCTCTCCTCCTTTATGTCTCCCCACAATTTTTTTCTCTTTTTTAAAAAGCTAGAGGTAGCACAAACACTGGCCTCCCCCACACCCAAGTTTGAGATGAGATCTCTAGTACTAATATTCAAATGTGCAGCTTCTGGCCCTCCCCCAGACAAATCTGCCATTGCTAGACAAGCCCAATTCTGTTACATCTGGTACCTCAAGCCCCATAGAACATAAACTACCGTACATGAAGGGACAACTGTTGCCAGTCACAAGCCAGTTTGGAGAATGGGGCTAAAATTAACAGCAAGGTTCAAAACCCCAGGCTTGGGCAGAATCAGCATTAAATTTCAAAATAAAATTAAAACGAAACAGTGCATTTTAAGTGTTTGTTGTAGCTACACTTTATACCTTGTAAGAACCAATGCAGTATCATCTCCACCACAGCCCAATCACCTTTAAGACCTTAAGCAAGCACATAAAACACCAGCTAAATTGTTTATAACAATGGTAATTCAACATGTAGAATGAGTGAACTGGCCATATATATGGAGTGTTCACAGACTGGATTCAATACTGTCTTGTATTTCCCTCCCTCACTGCACAGAAATTCTGCATAGAAATTCTGGGGGTTGCTTCCATTGATTTAGAGAGGATAATTCTGAACATTAACTAGGGTGGGTGAGTTACCACCAAAGACCAGAAAACAGACGGCTTCAATAGGTGCTAGGAAACAGTTAATTGAAATGAGCCCAACACATTTGGGTTCTATACCCCCCCCCTTCTTCAGAAGCAGTTATTCCTTGCCTGTTCCTCCACGGAAAGACCTCCTGCGTCTAGGCGACGGAGACACTCCACTTTGTGAGAATTAGGCAAGGAGACTTGCCTCTGGAGAAGGCAACCAACGCACATTGGGAAGATTTGTTTTAGCCGGGAATGGCAATGTAGGGCTCCTGGAGGAAATCAAACATTTTCTTGGAGTGACTCCTCCATTGTTATAATGCAGCTATATCACAATGGTTAATATGAAACAAACAAATTAGAAAATATGGAATTCCTTGATTTCAGTAAAAGAGATACTAGCCTTATTTGAGACACAATTTGATTATTAGCTTTCCTGCAACAAACTACATCTCACTTTCGCTACGTACTAGCGTTTGGGGAGGTTAAAATGAAATATTAGATCAGCTTTATGCAGAAACAGGGATCTGAACCTGCCTTATCCTCATCCACTCGAACTGACACGGCAACCCTTAGGCAAGCAGGCAGCCTAATAGACATGTTAAAACTGGCTTCTCTCTCATCTCCTGCCTCTTATTCTTTCTCCAGACAAAGCCACCGGGGTTTACTTCCGTCCTATAAGAACGCGGCAAGATTGAAAGGTTGGAGTTCTGCGCGTCCACTAGAGGGCGAACATATCTCCTCCCGGCCGAAATCGACGGAACCAGGCGCTGGGGAGTCCCCACTGCCCCCCCGGTCCTGCAGGAGGGCAATTGACACGTGATTTACAGAAGATCCGAGCTCTTAGTTTCAGCAGAAGCACAATATGGAATGCTGTTTGGGGTTTCTAAAAAGGGCACGTGAGGCTGGGGAGGAAGGGAGATGATACTAAACGAGGTGTTAGGAAAAATTAACGAACATAAAAGGAACTGGAACATTTGCAGTGGCTACATAAAAGAGCGGCGTTGCAATGAAATCGCAAAGGATGCGCGTGGGCCCTTTCTACTCGAGCATCTAAGAAACGCCCGGACCTCTAAAAACTGGACCACGGAAAAGGTCCCAAAGGTGTTTTCCATTCCGTATTAAAAGCGAACACGGGTAATGAAGTTGATCCAGGTGAGCGCAAAGCAACACGGAAAGGGAGGCTTAATGGAACGGCCCCCGTGTTAAACTGCGGGCCTGTTTGATCCCACGGAAAAGCTCGGAGAGGAAGGCAAGCGCTCCGAAGACTAAAACCGCAGCAAAGCAGCGAGGAAAGATCCTGGCATATAAGTGTCTAGAATGGAGTGAGATTGCTCGGGTTGGAACGAGCGAGAAATGAAAATGTATTGAGTGGAATAACGATGCATAAATTGGATAGATCATGGACTTGGTAATGGGCGTAGCCAGGATGGGGGGGTAGAACCTCAGTTTGCTATGTATTTTTATTGGGTTTTTTATTTTGGGGGGCAGCGCCCCTCCTTGCCTCCCCCGTGGCTACGCCCATGGTTCTGGTGCGTAAAGTGGTATGGCAAGGGACTGGGCTGCACTGAGAATGGCAAGCAGGCATACTCCTGTATTGTTTAGAGTGGACAGATGTGTTTGGAATTAAGGAGGAAAAGCAGTCCGGTACCATTCCGGAGTCATAACACCCCTCCCTCTGCACGTGGACTTTATTGATCCCTCTTACAACTGCAAAGCCATTGGCACCCCGGCTACATCCCTCTCCTTTCCTTCGCTCCACTGCCACCCTCCATGCCCCTGGTGTAAACGAGGGGCCTGGAAACACCTATAGCTCAGGCATCCGGTCCACTCGGTACTCCAGGGGAGCCCGTTCTCTTCCTCGTCTCCGACAGCAGTCCGTACATCGTCAAGTAGGAAGGGCGCTCCGAGGTACCCCAAGGCCTGACATTCCCAACGGCATCGCCACCCCTTCCGACTTGGTCCAAGGAGCCAAGGGGCAAAGACTTTCCCAGGCGGAAAGTGAACCCCCACCGGAGCCGGGGGTGTCACGCTGAGACCTGCTGCGCACTTGACCTGGATCTATCATGCTGCAATCCTACGGAAGCAAGCAGTCCTCAGTCGGTTACGACTTCCGACGGTATGCAGAGCTTTTTGATCAGAGCTCAGCACCACCCAACTTTCCCTGGAAGCCCCCCAGGTTTCGATCCAACCTGTTCCAGAGGCAAGCCGTGAAGAGGTCTAGCCTAACTCAAAGTTCAGGCCTCGCTTCTGCTCACCATCCAACAAGAGAAGCATGTCTAAAACCGCATTGAAATCACGAAAGCTCCCCCCACTAGCCCAGAATCCGTTTGCTGTGAAGCGCATTGCGATAGAAGTGAGAGATCGGTCGCTAGATGGATAGGGGGGTGCATAGTTGGGCTTGCAACTTGCAAGGTAATCTATGCCATTGCGTATCACTGACATGCTTGGGCCCAGCCGAGGCTTGGCTTTCCACGCCGTTGCTTTTCCGCGGCCCGCCCGGACACATCCTGGCCCCGCGGGAGAACGAGGCGCACGGCTGTTCGCCTCGTTTGTCAGCCTTTTCGCGGTGAAGCCGGGGCGCCCTGCCACGTACAACGGGAGAGGAGGGTGGGAGAGAAGAAGGGTGGAAGGGAGGAGAGAAGAAGGGATCCCGTTTCCCTGCCTCCTGTGAGCATATTAGGGGGGAGCTGAAGTGGGAAGCCCCATTCCATGAGGTGAATCCCGGCAGATCCCGGAATCCCGGAAGGAAGAGGAAAGTGGAGCTGGGGGGGGTGAAGGAAACCTGCCGGCGGGCGCCCTGCTGCCTTTCTCAGCGCTGCCTGTCACTCCCCAAAACTTGTTATCCTTACAAGGCATCCGTTTGTTTGGCTGATCTCAGCAAGGTTTTCTCCTCCAAGTAGAACTCTAATTGCTATAATTCGACTGTATCATTTTGGATCATTGCACTATTGTTGTTTTCTCTCTCTCCCTCGCTTCCCCCGAGCCCGGAAACAAGGGCGCTCCGGTGTGAAATTAGCAGGTTGCAGGAGGGAACAGGGAAGGGAGACCATCAATGAAGGGAAGTTTGTTTTTATTTAAAAGGCTAAGGAGAGAAGGGGGAGAGACAAAAAAAGAGCCAAGGAAACGCAAAGGCGCGCGGAGGAGAGATCGGTGGTGCAGACAGCAGGCAAGAATCCCCCTCGGCCTCTGTGCCGCCGGGACCAGGGCCAGTGGCAACTGGACCCCGCTTGTTCCGATGGGGCATCGAAGTTGGCAAGGCGTGGGGTGGGGAGAGGAGGCATGGGGAACGGAGGATCTGGGCGGCAAAAAGCTTGCTCGCCCTTCTGGCGGGAACCAAGCCCGGGAAGGATTAGGAGGGAAACCCCACTAGGGGTCATGGGGCTTAGCTACCCTTCCCCAATAAGAAATGGGTCCGGGGAGAGGGAGCAAGAGTCCCATAGACAGATTTGGGGTGGAGGGGCGCTTTAAAAAGTCCATGCAAGATCAAGTGCCACACCCAGTCCTACTTACGCAGAAAAGCCATCCATTTATTAGTGGCATGCAAACGGTTGCTTGGTCTCTACGGAGAGCAAACCCAGTGCAAACGACGTCAGTTTTGTACCAACACACACACACACACGGTCGTTTGGCTGATTTGAGTTGAGAACCTTGTTGGTCTTGAGAAGAGAAGAGCGCACGACTTTCCAGCTATGCTTTCTCGCTGTCTTACTACAACCGTGGTTCCTTAAAAAACGGTCAAACAGAGCGAGGTATATTTTGCTTCGGTGTTCTTATTTTTTTGTTTTAGGCTCCCTTCGAAAAGGGAATGGAAGCGCTGCTTAAGGTTACCCAGACCTGCAGCTCAACTGCAATTTATTTGTTTAAATCGACCTCGGAGGAGCTCAAAGGCTGAAGGCATTGTGGAGAGCCCCTGGCAGGGACTTTCGGGTCCCTCCGTCCAAGTAGCTTTAGCATCTGAATAAAAGGGGCGAGTGAAAGCCGAGGAGCGAGTCTCCCCAGGTTGCGAGGTCACGATTTCTCCCCAGTCTGCCTAAGACTCAGGGGGAGAAGCGGGTGGCTGTGAGCCAAGAAGACGTGTTGTGCCCACCGTCGCCCAGCCAAACGAGACCTGGAAGTCGCCCCGTGGGACAGAGCATCTCCGGGCAAAGCGGGGCTTGAGGGAAGGCCGGGACTTTTCCTCTCCCTCTCCGACACAGCACTACACCACTCGGGCGGGTTTGTGCCAAGGAAAAGGCGAACCCAACACAGAGGAGGAGGGAAAGAGGGAGGGTGTCGCATCGGAGCTAAAGTGGCGACGCCAACCAGCATAAGTGCTCCTCTGCCTGGCTTGGTTGGGGCATCTTTCAGAGCTTGTGGAGGCGCAGGCGGAGAGAGGGACAACCTGCTGAGGGAATTGCTCGGTCGGGGCTTTCCCTGCCCTTCCAATGGGTGGCCGGGCACCTCGGTTGGTTTCTTGGGTTGGCCACAACAATAAAATTCCCTCTCTAAGTCGCGATCGGATGGATGGATTTGGCTCTTCCGGATGGATTTAGCTCTTCCAGTCCCATCCTCTGACTTAGCCCCCGCCCCCCCCCCATTTGCCTTCTTTCTCTAGACTTGAGAAAGGCAGGTGGGATTAACTTCGATTGTAGCTGTTGCTCTTGTGGTTGGTATTATCATATTGTGGTTGGTATTATTATCATTATCCACATCAGCATTGTTGCTGCTGCTACTTAAAAAACAAAAACACTATTCCTGCTAATAAAGACCTCCTCTCCCACCTCAGTCTTCAAGCAGTAAAGTCAACCTTATTTTATTCATTGATTGCTTTTTGTTCGGGTGCGTTTGGGTGGGAAGACCAGGATGGCGAGAGACTAAGACGAAGGGCGGTCTCGTGTTTCTTTAACTGCTCCCCATCCTCATGGTCTTCTTAAAACTCTGCCTTTCCCAGGGCGAGAGAAGAGGGGGTCGTCTCAAACAGAGGGAAAGCCTGTTTGGTTTCTCCTTTCTACAGCAAGTGTCGCGCTGTGAGCAGGAGAAGTGGGACGGGGGCAAAAGCAACGGAGGCGAGGCGAGGCGAGCTGCGAGAGCCGGGCCCCGTTGTGGGACGACCCTCCTGCGCGGAGGCTCCCCCCCTCCGGGAGCAGGCGCCCCGCTCCGCTTCCCAGCCCCTTTTTCCCTCCGTCTCCAGTGGCGGATGAAACGCTTCTGCCAAGGCAGCTCCGGAACGTCGATGGCACATTAGCATTTGAAAGAGTTATCCAGATGTTTATTACAGTTTGAGAGAGACAGAGGGAGAGAGAGATCCCAATTATAAATCCTTGTATTTTTAAATACCCAGTGTAAGCGATTCAAGTAGATGCCTTTGTAAATTTCTTTGACATGTTCAAACGAGGAAAGTTGAGCAGAAAGAAAATCAGGCCTGGAGTATTCCCCTTGTCCAAAACCGGGATTTTTGTTTTTTAGTTTTTTAAAATTAACCATTATTTGCTCCCTCGCTCTGCCTCCGCTGTTCACGCTGCCTTCGCAGAGCAGTGGGGAATCTCGTATTCCAGAAGCAGCAGAACGGAGCACACGGCGGTATTGGGCCCCGATCCCGGTCCTCCGACGGTTACACATCTGCATCTGCCTACCAAAGAAGGCCCACTGATGCCAACGTGGGGTTATTCCCCAGTCTTGAACGAGCTTTAACACTAGGGGAAAATTCTCCCTGACAAAATACTTGTTTGAAGTAGCAACAACAATGAAATGGATCTAGAAATCAGGGTGGTTTAGGGACGGCCACCATCGTTGGGAAGGACCAGATACATGGCACTTTTATCCTCTTGTTGGAGGAGGCCGGTGCCAGTGGAAGCATCAAAGCATCCTTAGCCCGCTTGGTTTCAAAAGAGAGAGGCGGCTGGAGGATAGTCCCGGGTTTAATGCCATCGCATTCGCAGCCGGCCAAACCTTCCCGGCTTCAGACGAGGCTTTCAGCCTTTGACTCAGTCCCAGCCACTCAGAATCCTTTTGATCTCGTCTGGTCCCATTTCATTCCAGTCAAATCCCTGATCTGCCACAGACCTGTCTTCACTCTGAAGGCAAATACAGGATTCTTCTGGGATCTTGGTCGGTTTGCATTTGAAGGTATACTGGATCCACTACAACAGCAACAGCCAAACAAACAAACGAAGCAACAACGACCCTAGATTGAATAAATAACGAGGAATCGGGCGAGGAAAGTCTATTAGGTCCTTTTGAAAACTCCCTTATGATCGTGCCCGCTCGTGCTGATGGGCTTTTCTGTACCAATTCACTTTAATCGTTTGATAAATCGAAATTTGTACGCAAAATGTGTTTCCACACGGGCCACCATTGCAAATTAATCTGTACCAATTTGTTAGTGAACGAACTTTTTCTGATAAACACTCTCATGTGTTTTTGATATTTCTCTGTAGCTACAGAGAGAGATCTGTATTTTTATACATGAATGAATGCGTGTGTGTGTACACACTCGATGTACAGATACTCCCACACACGTTCTGTATTAATGTTGCAATCCTAAACACACACTGTAAGGTTTATTGAACATAGTGGGACTTACTTCCAAGAAGTTCAGGACAGAAGTGCTCTGTGCTCTATTTAGGCAGGACTTGTATCAAAAATTATAGAGCTGCCTGATGAAGATCAGCACTAACGGAATGCAGTAATAATTAATCCAATTAATCCCTCACTAATTTAATAATGCCCAACAACCCACTTTTAAAACAAAAACAAAATTAGGGGAGGAGGGCTGTTTCTTGAATGGAACAGTAAATTATTTGGGAAGATCGGGACGAATATATGACATAGTTAAGACTCCGTTCCCTATATAATATAGTTACGACTATATAGTTTGGATTATTTGGGCTCATCGTCCCTGGAAGTGTCAAGTTGGCAGGAAACTTTTTCAAGGAAGAGGAGTTGAAGGAGATGACCTTCGCCAGATCCCTTCCTGTCCTTCAGCCCCAGCAAGGACGAGGTCTGGGCAGGGAAAGTTAGCCTGCCAACTTTTTGTCAAGCAACCCGTTCCCGTTCCCTGCCCCCTCCCCTCTCCGGATTCCGGACCGCGTTTTCCCCTTGGCTGGGAGCCGAAGGCTGCCCAGCCTCTGGAGAGAGCCAATCAGAGCGCGGCTCCCAGCACGTGGAGGAGAGGGAATCAAGAGCCAAGCTATTGCGGCTCAGGCGCTACACTTGTTCCCAGTGTCCTGGGCAGGAAGAGGGGCGACTTTGCCGGCGCTGCTGCCGTTGCCTGGTGGGGGGAGGGGTGCCAGCCCAGCCCGGAGCCCGGAGCCCACACGCGCCGCCACCCGGAGCCCGGCCAGGCGCGGCGGCGCGGGAGGGGCCAGCCAGCCCAAGCCATGAGCAACCAATACCAAGAGGAGAGCTGCTCCGAGAGGCCCGAATGCAAAAGTAAATCGCCAACTTTGCTCTCGTCCTACTGCATCGACAGCATCCTGGGCCGGAGGAGCCCGTGCAAGATGCGGCTGCTGGGAGCGGCGCCCAGCCTCGCGCCGCTGGCCGGCAGGATCGAGCAGGACAAGGCCGGCCAAGGTAAGCCCAGCCCAGGGGGGCAGAGGAAAGAGCAAGCGGGCCTGGCAGGCAACTTCGCTCCTCCGGGCAGCTCCAGCGAGCTCCGCGGAAGTCCTGCGCCCGGAGAGCGGGCCTAGAGCGCGGAGACCCCCTTGCAAGTGGCGTGGATGGGCGCGTGGGTCTGAGATGCAGGCGACCCACCGCCCAGGCGATCAGGAAGGTTAGGGGGCAGAAACGGACTGGGAGGAACTCCGCTTCCCCGCCACTCTTGGGGTCTCTTTTTTGGCTTGCCTCCCACCACCAGCTGCATCCCAGGCACGCCCGGGGTCGTGTTTAGCTTGCTTGGGGAGAAGGGGAGGTGGTGCCCCAAATGGAGGTCTCCTCTTCTTTTTGGGAGAGGGTGGGGTGAAGGAAGACAAGTAAGGGCGGCAAGTCAGCAGGTCCCTGGCGCGTATTTTCCGTTGCTGCTTCGGCGGCGCCTTTCCGCTGCCAGGCCTGCTTGGGAGGGCGAATAGATAGGGCGTCCTTTGGCGGGGCTCCGGGTTGTAAAGAAGTGGGGCTCGGGGTAGAATGTGTTTGGAGGGGACAGAGAAAAAGCACCCCCCAACACGCATATACAGAGTTTTAAAATATTTTAAACCTCTTTCTCTCCGGCCTTCCAATGCATGGGGATCTTCGGGTGCCGGCAGAGCCGCTGGAAAGGCTTTGACGAAGCCGACAGGTGTCAGATTGTCGGCTGGAGGAAGGGGACTTTTAAGGAACGCACTTAAAAGAATAGTAATGTTACTAAGTCAAGTGGTTGGAATAAAAACTAATGCAGAGAACAGTTAGCTTTTGCTTTCCTCCAGACACAATCCTCAAATTTATCTCTCCGTACATTTCCTACAGGGGTGGGTTTTGATAGAGCTTCCTCTGAAGGATTTTGGTCTCGGGACGGGAAAGGGAGACGTGGAGAGATGCGACCTGGTTTGGCAAAAATAATTGCAGCTGCCCGTCTAGAAAGTTGAAAGCATCTGGGCTAAATGGGGGGGGGGTTGTATTTACACCGGGGGCCCCCACGCACGGTCTGCCCTTTGCTTCGAGTCCCTAGATGCAGACGAAGGGTCCCCCGGCTGGGCGACAGTGAAACGTGCCCGGCCAGGTCGGTGATGGGTGCGTGTCTGTCTGTGTTCGTCTCCCCGGCAGGACCGGCCAAGGGCAGCCCGGGGGGCTTCGAGGCTGCCGAGTTGCACCTGCCGCCCAAGCTGCGCCGCCTCTACGGGCCCGGCGGGGGCCGGCTGCTGGCGAGGGCCGAGCGGGTAGAGGCGGGCGCCTCGTCCTGGGACTCGCTCAAGATCAGCCAGGCGCCGCAGGTCAGCATCAGCCGCAGCAAGTCGTACCGGGAAAACGCGCCCTTCCCGCGGGCCGCTGCCGCCCTCGACGAGCTGTCCAGCGGAGGAGGAGGCGGCGGCGGCGGCGGCCTCGACGGCAGGCCCGGCCGAGACGACGAGTTGCTGGACGACGAGGACGACGAGGATGACGACGACGACGAGGAGGAAGAGGCCGAGGAGCTGGACGAGGAGCTGGAGGACGACGAGGAGCTGCTGGCCGAGGCCAAGGAGGCCCGGCGGGCCGCAGGGGGCCCCGTCGGCGTCGTCGGGGGACCTGGCGCGGCGCCGGGGACGGAGGGCGCCGACGGCTGCTCTCCCAAGGAGGAGCTGCTGCTGCCCGTCGACGAGCTGGTGGAGGGCAAGGACGGCGAGGACAGCGTGTGCCTGTCGGCCGGCAGCGACTCCGAGGAGGGGCTGCTCAAGAGGAAGCAGCGCCGCTACCGCACCACCTTCACCAGCTACCAGCTGGAGGAGCTCGAGAGGGCCTTCCAGAAGACGCACTACCCGGACGTCTTCACCAGGTAGGTGGCGAGGCGGTTGCGGAGGGGAGGGGGCAGCTGCCCAACTTGGGGGTTCCGCGTGTCCCCAGGGCCCAAAGCGAGGTCAGCTGGCGCGGCTCCCCTGGCCCGCTCAAGTTAGACGGGGCTGGAAGGAGACAATAAGTATAAACTCTTAAGATTAAAATCGACGGAGTGGTGTCTGCGGGCAGAATCGGAAACCTTGGGACTTGGGGATAAATGTACACGACAAGAAGAAAAAGTGCGCGCGCCTGGGGATAACTTGGGAAGCTGTGGAACTGACGGGGTGGGATATGGTGGGAAATTCCCTTCTCCCCCGTTGTGTCCCAGGGCTTTATTCAATCCACTCCGCGTCCAGGAGAAAAAGTCATTCTTTTTTTGAGGTTCCCTCTCCTCAGAAGTCCAGACACCCCATCCTTAGGAGAGGAGGAGAGAGGGGCTTGTGTGGCTCAGCCCGAGTTCGCCGGCCAAGGACAGGTTAGAGGTGGGTTTTGGCCGCGTCTTTGTCAAACCCTCTCCGGGGTCTATTTTTGCCTTGATCCTCCGGCTAGTCTGTCGGGTATCAGTTTCAGCGCTCTCGGTGGAAGCTGGAGCGCTGCCCTGCCGCAGGGAAGCCCCGTGCGTATATATAGATAGATATAGTTTTGAAAAGATCAAAGTATTCCGCTTGAGAGGGCTAAAAATACGGGACGAGAATGGCAGCTTGCTTGGAAAGCTTTGGCAGAAGCCCCAAGCGCCCCAAGCGCCCGCCCGCCGGTTCAGGACGTTTCTGGGCACCGTCCAGAAAGAAAAAAGAAAAAGATTTTTTTAAAAGGAGGGGGGAGTCCGGAGGGAGAAAGTCATTCTGACCCACTGCCTTGCCTTGAGGTCTGCTCCTTACAGGGGTTTGAAGCAGAAGCGGGCACGCTTACTTTGAAAGGAACCGGGCTGTTCGGCTTCCCCTGAAGCGCTGTATCAGACGTGTATCAGGCTTGATCCGAATTAAAGCGGTGTCAAGTTGCATTTGCGCTTTCAAGGGGGAAATCCCTGCCTCCCGTTAACTAGAATCTGCTTGGGAGACGAACTTAATTGCAGTGAAAATGACAATAATGCAGATGCCCATTTTGTTTGCAAGTCTGTGCCTAAGTGGTTTGGTGGGTTTTTAATTTTTAAATCACTCGGTATCAGATCCTTTCCTTTCTTTGGATTCCCCCGTACTCCTAAAATGCTCCCATTTGCAATCCGGAGAAAAGGAGAGGAGAGCATAACGCTATTAACGGGGTTACGCTCTCAATCAGTAGGCGAATTTCGTTTTGAGCTGCAAAGCCTCTTCTGCGAGGAATTCCTTTTACCGCATCCGGATCCGAGAAGGGTCGCTTTCAGCAATATTTGTAGCAAAGGTTTTGCTATTTACCAAGAGGAAAGGAATTACTGATCCTCAGAATAAAGAGATTCGTTTTGGCTTCTTATTAAGAGCGACCCTAATTCCCTTCCATATTCTACCTCTCCTTGGGGCTGCAATCCGGTTCCCATTTTAACAGAGTAGCCCACTGAAGTCGGTGGGATTTACTTCCGAGGAGACCCACGTAACTCAGTTTATTGCACTGTTAAAGTCGTTAGCCAAGGCTCGCCTCACCTCTAATATGGGGGGTGGGGAAGAGTATTTCCGTAGAAATGGGATGGGAAGCAGCGTTTATTTCTTGGCACATTTGCTGGAATCTCCTTCGGAGCCAGCGGCATAAGACGCAGCTTCGCCGGCGTGGCGCAGGAAATCACCGGGATCCCCTTGCTTAGGAAACGGAACTGCCGGCTTGAGCGAAAGCTGCTGCCTCGCTTTGCCTCGCAGCCACTCAAGGCAACGGCTTGCCTAGGGAGCGCCCTTCCTCTGGAAGCCCGACCGGCGTATGCTCCGATTTCGCTCGGAAAGGTCTTTGAAGTGGAATGTGCCGGCTTAGGCTGGAGAGGTTTAGCCAGGCCGCTCCTCCCATGGCGCACATCGGGGCAGAGAGGCTTTGGTGCGGCCATCTCTGTGAGGAGCCAGACCCTCGGGCTGGAGATCTTTTTTTTTTTTAAGAAAAAGTTGGCAGTCTGGAGGAGCTGGGCAAGGGCGAGCTGGCTCTTCCGCTCCAGCCCGGCCAGGCTCCCTCTCTGGCCAGCGCGGCGCTTTTCTTCCTAACGGAGGGAGAGCCAATTATCCCGGGAGCTCTCATATTCGAGGTAAACAGATTATAAGCAGTTTTCTAACATAGTAATGGTTTCCGATTTGCCTTAATTGTTGCAATAATAATCGCAATGAAGGGCTCGCGTTGCAGCTCAAAGGATCTCCTCTGTGCCGCGGCGCGGCGTTTGGAGGGGGGAGCCTTGCTCCGGCGCGCGGGGCTGCGGGCCTTGGCCGGGGTCGCGGCCCTTCCCAGCAGACTGTCAAAGCCCCCGCTCGCAAGTTTTCCTCTTTTCACTTCCTCCAAACATTTTCCCCTTCGTAACAACAACGGGGGTTGGGGGTTGGGGGGGACAGGAACACGCAGATCAAAACAAGAAACTTGGGAGTTTTTTCCCCCTAGTCTGCTTTGTGCACCCGATTTCAAGCTAGCCTTCTCAGGATGTGGAGAGTGAAACGCTTCCTGGTTTGGGATATTATTATTTTTTGCGGGGAGTGGGGGTGTTGGGGGCATTTCGGGGCGATCCAACGTCAGTGCCAGTAGGAACTGGAACGAAGGGCAGGAAACTGGCCTTGTTTGGGGCTTTGCATGTGGATGGCTCTCCCCTATATGGGCAAAGAAGGAAGGAGTAGTAGTAGCCTTCACCAAGGCGGTGAGCCGCGGGACCCTTTCTTTCCCGCTACCCCGCTTCACAGGGCCTCACCTGAGCGTGTGTCTTCTTGTGCTTGTTTCCCTCCCAGGGAGGAGCTGGCGATGCGCCTGGATCTGACCGAAGCCAGAGTGCAGGTGAGTCCAGGGACAGCTGCGATGGGGACTGGGAGCGCTCTCTCGGCGGGCTTGGGGTCCCCGCAGGTGGGGGGGGGAGAGGAAATATTGTTTAAGACCCTTGAACCCAAACAGGCGCTCGCTCCTTCTCTCCTCCCCCCGCACCCCCAAATTAAGACCAAACGCTGGGTGATGGGTGCCAGTCTGCCCTTTCCCTCGTTGAAACCAGTTAATTTCGTTCCGGGTGCCCCCAGCAGCTTTCCTTCTGCCCCCTTCCCACCCCCAGCCCGATGAAAGAACTAGCTGTGGTTGTCAGCCCAACGCAGCGCGAAGCAGGTATTTGCCTGCGCTCTCAAATGGCCCATCGGGCCTCCATCAAAGGGCACTTTGGCGCTCGGGCAAACAGGGAGGGGCTGTTTGGTTTCCTCTCCGCTTGGCCCGAAGAGAGTCAGCTAATGCTATTTGATTTCCTCGATTTTGTTTTTGGCTCGACGGTGCAATGCTATTAGAAGGTGTTTGCTCCCCCACCCCGAGCCCGGAGGCTACGCAGCGCGGAGAGCCAGGCGCTCCACTCGCCCCTCTTCGGCCAACCCCCCGACAGATGGCGGCGGCCTTTTGCCTCCGCGCAAATCACTTTACACTGAAAGTCAAGCGCGGCGAAAGCATCATAAATTCCATATGGCTCATTTAATACACAACAGCTTCTCGCATTAGAGGGGCTAATGAAGAGCCCGGTCCCCTCCTTTCTGTTGACACATTTCTCCATTGTCAAACAGAGATGTGACAGCAAATCAGGATTTTCAGCTCAGGGGAATGAGTCGTGGGAAAGTTAAATAACTAAGAGAGAGACAGAGACAACCCCCCTTTTCTTTCTCGCCCTCCCTTCCCTCCCTATTCAGTGGAGAAGATGTAATTAAGGGGAATATGAATTATTAGAGCCCCTCGGTTTACCTTTGGGTGTACTCAAACTTATTAATTCAATAAGAGAGGGGGAATTTGCAGTGGGGCCAAGTTGCTAATTGAGTTGGAAACGGAAAAGACGCGCCGAGACGCCACGTTTGCCGTTGCCTTGAGCCGCAGCTCCTAGGCTGGCTGCGCTGGGACCTTCCTAGAGGCGAGAGGAGCAACACAAACGAGAAGATGGTCCCGGTCTCCCTGCCCCCCTCCCCCCGAATATGCGCCTCTCTTTCTCATTTTCCCCAACCTATTTCCAAATAATTGCCTCCTATGGAAGCCGAGGCTACAATCCTATTATATACCCTCACCTGGGAGTAAATCCCATTGAACTCGGTGAGATTTACTTCTGAGCATACACCTATGGGATAGCATTGTCCATCTGTTTAGATTTTAGAAAGTAGCCCTCCCATTTTTATTCCGTTTCCAAATTTGGAGAGGGATATATTTTCGGTAGTATTTCAGTGCTTTGGCTCTAAAACTGGAGAAAGATGTCGATGGCTGATATCAATATATAGAAAATCCCTCCCTGTTTTTATTAATAACTAGGAAAGGGGAGGGAAGCTTGTTTATTGCTGCCCCTTTTGCTTTTCATCTCCCCCAGCTGAAAAGGCCAGAGCTCTTTGCAAAATGTGAGCGTTCTCCCCGAGAACGGCTCTGGTGGCGGCTCTGAGTGTGGGTGGCTGCGGAGATGGCGTAATAACCACAATAATAATAATGAAAAATAATTTCCACGGACTGGGAAATTAGCGTTAGAGCCTTTTAAGTGCCGCTAAGAAGGCATGGGTTTAAAATTGTCATAAAGGAAAACATGATGTTTAGCGTGTGTGGCTGGCGAAAACATTCAACTGTCTGTCAAACAGTGGAGTTGAGAAAAGGCGGGGTGTGTAGGGGGGGAGAACCCGCTGAAAAGGCTGTATACGTGGAAGCTTTTGAAGAAAATAGGAGAACATTAGGCGAGGTTGCTTGAATGCAGTCGCATTGGTTGTATTATGTATTATGAAGGTGCGTCTTACAGAAAGGCAACCGCTTAAGAAGGAGCTGTTGCGTATGTTTCTACCTGTAGCCCAGGAAGCCCAGCCTAGTCAGAGCCTGCTCAAGCTGATCGATCACTCCCGTTAAGAATAAATAGATCTATATTAAGCCTGCCTTGGCCAGGCCAAGGGCTGGATCCACTTTAAGGTCACCACCAGATATGAGCGAAACAAGATGCGTTTAATTATTGTCTTTATTTCCAATAGGGCACCATCTATTTGCATGGCGCTTTTACAGATTCCCAGGGACGGGGGGCGGGGGAGAGAGGCAGGTCTCTGCCAGCGAGGAGCTTGCCGTCTAAATTTCTACCGTGAGGGGGACACTAAGGAAGACGGGGAGAAAACTGATTTGTGATGTCACTGTCACGTAGTTCTGTCCCATTTTGGGTCTCCATGCTCAGCAGTGAAACTTCCCACCCCTCTGCTCAAACCATTTGCTTCGACATCCTCGCCCACCGATCTGGCAGGCACGAAAGACATGGAGGAAAGGCAAAATGGGGTCTGGGCGCAGAGAAGTGGGCGCTCTTTTGCCAAGCCAGAGGCCCTTGCTTCCCTTTCCCCTTGCTTCCCTTTCCTCTATGGGCCTCTCCCTGGGTAGGAGCGCTGGGTAGTTTCAGACGATGCCTGCTCCAGAACCGCCACGGAAGCCCGAAGATGTGCGCTGCGCTTAGGCCCAGGTCCCCCGACGGCCTTGGCGCCGAAGCGAGCGCTGGGCCTTCCCTGAGGAGAAGGAGGAGGGGGGAGAGGAGGCGTCGTCGTCGTCGTCTCTGGGCTGCCGAGGAGCCGCGAGGGCCGCGCTTGACTAACCGCCTTGCCCCCCTCCCCACCCCCTTGTTTTATGTTTTGGCTTCCAGGTCTGGTTCCAGAACCGGAGAGCCAAATGGCGGAAGAGGGAAAAGGCCGGCGCCCAGAGCCACCCGCCCGGCCTGCCTTTCCCCGGGCCCCTGTCGGCGTCTCACCCGCTCAGTCCCTACCTTGATGCTAGTCCTTTCCCTCCTCACCACCCAGCTCTCGACTCCGCCTGGACAGCCGCCGCCGCAGCCGCTGCAGCCGCCGCCGCCTTCCCCAGCCTGCCGCCTCCTCCTCCCGGCTCGGCAGCTCTGCCCCCCGGCGGGACCCCGCTAGGCCTCAGCACTTTCCTGGGAGCGGCCGTGTTCCGACACCCGGCCTTCATCAGCCCCGCCTTCGGCAGGTAAACTTGAAGCAGGCGCGGCCTAAACCTCTCCCCCCCCCTCCCCACGCTGTCAATGAGCAGACCGTTACCGATGCGCGCACGTGCCGCGGCGGGGCTTCCTCCCGAGTGCGCATGCGTCGGAGTCAAAGTGGGCGGGGCGTCAAGGGAATCCTGAGGGTGGGAACGGCGAAGGCAAATCTTGGCCTGCCTGGTATTATAAAGATTTGGGCGCGGGTTGTGCGCTGAGGGCCCCGCGCGTGAAGGTGCAGCGGTGCTTCTGAAGGCACGAGAAGGGAGAGTGGCTCTGTCTCCCACAGGACTAGATCATGGGCCATTCATTGGCCTCATCCAGCAGGCTCTGTCTGGTCGTGTTCTAGACCTGGCGCAGGAGTGGTGGAACTTTTTCTGCTTCAAAACTTCAAGGGATCTGAGACGCTTCCCGCTCAGACCTGCAGAAGTTCCTTTCAGTGTTCTCTGGGCCTAACTCCAGCACTTATGGGCTTGGTGGCGCTGGAGAGGTTCCTCCCTTGTGCTGACAACAAGGACCTAAAGATGTCCATGCGTGGACAGGATGCAATAGTTCAGTCGCTTTGCTTCTGGGTTGCAAGTATAGTTCCCCAGTCTTTAGAATATGGAATTCGTATGAGTTGGGAATAATAATAATAATAATGATGATGATGATGATGATGATGTGTGCAAAGCTCATGGTACCCTCCTGTTCCCTAAATGGATAGAGATAACTTTAAAGGAAAAGGCCAGTCACTGGCATTTGCATTTAGACCATGATCTTAAGCACACTGGCTGGAAGGTACTCGTAAGATTTTCTTCTAGCTAGATCGCTTGGCCACATAATATTATTTAGGTGATTGGATGACAGTCCGTTTATTAGAATAATCTTAACTTTTAAAATGGTCTACGTGCGTTTTAACACATTCATTTTACCTTTCATCTTTGTTGATACTGTATTTGATCCCACACTAAATAGTCACAGAAAGGCATAAAATGAAATCGAGAAAGGGGTTTAAAAAATGAATAAAGACAACTTAAATCCACTGAAAAGTCACAGCAGTGACTAGAGATATAGGCTATCTAGTTTACACCTGAACGGAAAACCAGGCTTGTTAGTCAAGGATGAAATAAAATAAATGATACTGCAGCTACCTTTCTTTAAACAATAACCAAACAATTAATTTAAAGAAGTCAATAGGTAATTATAAAGAGACAAAAAAGCATTGTCGGGATTTATGGAAGCCGGAGAGAGGTTGAAAATGGAAGGGCAAAAGAACTGCAGTGATGTCTCTACTGATGAGAACAAAGAAGATTCATCGCAGGCGAGACGCCACTTAACACAATTATGTGTTGGAGGAGGGTTGGGGAAAATCCAAGTAAAATTTAGTTTTGTGTGGTGGGGGAACGCGAGAGCCGCCCAGCTACAACGAAAGCGTTTCTGCCTTTCCCCTAAGCCCCCGAGTGACTCAATTTCCCTCAAGGCAGGCAGGCGGCTACGGGGCTGTCACGCCCCCTACTTGCCGCTGTGATTCTACACTTGGAGCGCTTCTCTCTGGCTGCATCAGCCGGAGCCTTTGCGCTACCTCCCCTTGCGCCCCCCATCAGATTGAAAAATGAGTTGTAAAATGCTTACTAAACTGCCTGGCTAATAGGCTGTGCGATCAAAATAGGCAGGCGACGAAAAAAGAGAGCGAGGAAGTAGTGAAGGGAGCAGAAGAGGAAAGCAGACTTTCCTCCTCGCGCTTCCATCTTGCTCTAAAAATGCAAAGTTTTTAGGAAAGCGTTTCACCTTCCATAGAAACTGCCTTCTGAAAAGCCAAGCCACTGTGCATATAGGGTTTCCCTTTTTGCTATTTGTTTTTTTTTTAAAAAAAACACCCTCGGAAATCGTAGCCTATAAGAGAGCAGCAAAATGCAGACCGCCCCACTTCAGAGCTGAGCTGCGCGAAGAATTTCAGGAGCAGAGATCGGGGAACCCCCCTCCCCGCGCCCAAGTAATCCTCCCCAAGGCCCTCCCCGCGCCAGCCAGCCAGCCAGCCCGCAGTCCGGGAGCTTAGGCGGCTCCGGGCTTAGTATGTAGCCCCTGTTGCCTTCCAGGCCCACAGTTCAATTCCTAGCCGGGATGATGTCAATAATCACCTCCTTGGTTAATGGAGAGTCTGTATATCTCTACGTGCCAGTCAAGGGGGTCAGTTGCTCTCTTCAGAGCGGCTGCTCCGGGGAGAGGTAAGGAAGGAAAACTAGAGGGGAAGGCATTTCCAAGATTGTGTCATTGAGCCGGGATGCTAGGGTTGCCGGAGAATAATTGGCATTCCACTGTGCGGAAATCCACAGGGACGACGCGCCCTGCTGGGCGTGGGCATCCGCCCCGCGAAGGAGCCGAGCGGCAGACACCGCTTCGGGCATCCAGGACCTCTAATAAGGCGGGCCGAGGAAAGTATAGACATCGGAAGGGCAAGGGGAGGGGCGCCCGAGAAGCGAACGTGAAGGACAAGGGGAAAGAGCCCGCGGAGGCAGCGTAAAGAACCACCGCTGTAGCTTGGGGGAGATGAAAGGGACAGGAGAGGAGAGGGAAACTTCAGCGGGGAGAAAAGCCATCACCTAAAAGTCTCGATTGTTACTATTATTTATTATTAGTAATAGTTTTTAAAAAATTATTCTTCTCTCTGATCACAGTATAAGTCGCAGGCTCAAGCGTCTGCTGCCAGCGAGCTCCTGTCACTAGCAAATGGGAGAGGATTAAGCGCCTTACAGACAATCTCGTTGACTAGGCGTTTCTCTGGTTTATGCTGCCCCGAGAAGGGCCGCGAGTAGAAACCGGCCAGACCTTAAGCTTGGAAAACCCGGGATTCGAATCGAGGCCCGGGAGGGAACAGAGGCGGGACCTTGTTTTGCACACCGCCCCGGGATCCAGACAGGGTGAAGGGCGGTATAAATGCACTGATCAAATACATAAAGAGCATGCGGCTGTTGCAACATTTGCCCGGGTCGGGATTGGCCACTCTTTCACTCGCAGCCCTATAATTCTGGGGTAGCCAACTTGACGCGCCCCATAAAGTTATGGAACGATAAAGCCCATGAGCCCCCAGGCAACGGCTGAGAAGCAGTAGTGGGAATTGTAGTCTCAATTGTATGCGGAGGGCCCCGGGTTGAGCTCTCTCCGCCTTAAATTGAATAAGCGGAAGTTGAGGGTCCTCCGGAGGCCTGTTTCCTTGCCTTTGAAAGTGGGTTTGCCATTGAATGGACTACAACGCCCATGAGCCACGCTCCCTGGGCCTGATGGGAGCTGGAGTCCAGCAGGCCCGTTTTAAAAGCAGCCTGACTCGGATGATGCAATGTAGGCGCGCTTTTTTAGTGACACGGGGTTCCGGGGGTTTCGCCTGGTCGCCATCCCCTGGGCCTCGTACTGTCAGCTCGGCCCTGACCGCCCGGCCTGTGTCCTCTTGGCTTGCAGGCTCTTCTCCACCATGGCCCCGCTGACGAGCGCGTCCACCGCGGCCGCCCTGCTGCGCCAGCCGGCCCCGAGCGTGGAGAGCGCCGTGCAGTCGGGCGGCCTCTCGGATCCGGCCACGGCGGCAGCGGACCGGCGCGCTTCCAGCATCGCGGCGCTGCGGTTGAAGGCCAAGGAGCACGCGGCGCAGTTGACGCAGCTCAACATCCTCCCCGGGAACAGCACGGGCAAAGAGGTGTGCTAAGCAGCCCCGACGGGGCGGGGCGAGGCCGGCCAGAGATCGCCTGGCGGAGGAGCGAAACCCAAGACCAAAACGGGAGAGCGAGAAGCAGACAGACACATACAAAGAGAGACCGAGAATCCGCGGCGGGGAGCTTCTCCTCCGGTCCGGTACTCGGAGCAAGCGGGGCTCCTGCTTTTCATGCTTCCCTCGGGCCATTCAGCAGAAGCTCCTTGGCTGGGACTACCCCACGCACCCGCCCCCCCTTCCCCAATGTCATTCCGTTTCTTGAACGCCCAAGTACATCCCAAGGAGGAGAAAGGAGAGAGGACCTTTTGGAGCGGGGCGCGTGGGCAGGTACGACGTGGCGGCGCAGCCCACGCCCCCCTCTCTCCCTTCGCCACATCTAGTCTTGTCACCCTGGGCCGATCTTAAGAGGAGCTTTGGGAGGACGTCGAAACCAAGGATGCTGCTTGGGCCAGGCCAAAAGGAAGCCAATGATGCGATGCTGTGTTAAAACGAACCGGTGCACTTAATAAGGCAAAGGGGGATCGGGGAGAGAGTCTGGTCTTTTTCTTTCTTTTCTTTTCTTTTTTTGTCTGTGTGTGGAGGGGTCCTCCTATCATCACACCAACCAAGGGTTTTATAGCAAACCAAAGGGAAAAATAACAGTGCTAGAATATGGACTGTTTTAAAAAAAAGAAGTCACTAAACTGTGATGCTCTGTACATACCATTGTTATTAAAAAAAATAAGAAAAAGCAAAAAAAAAAAGAAACACAGCAACCCAGAGCTTTGTATATTTGAAATGTTATATAACAATTGCACTCCGTGTAGTGTTTGTACAAGTTTGTCATTTCTGTAGATCCTTACTGTGTTGTAGATATCATAGGGTCCCTAGACAAATATTTATGTACAAACCCTTTATTTAACTTATTAACTGTAGAGGTTCCTGAAACCAGAGAGAGAGAGAGAGAAAGGGAAAGAGAGTCTTTTGGAGAGAGAGACAGGGCGTCGTCGGTACAGTGCTTTTGTGTAATGTTGTTATTGCTCTCACTTTCCCTTGCGACCAAGTGGAAAAGTGTCACCCATAGAAAATAAAATATATATATATACATTTATGAAGAATTTGAAAAGATACCTGGAGATGCAGTGTCATTGGAAGTAAATTGTGCTTCATCACCAAGGTGGGGGAGGGCTAGGGTACCAAGGACTTGATTGAACTCTCCAGCTTTACAGATATTTGTCTGATAGATGCCTAAAAAAATATGTAAACGGAAAAAATGAAAAGATTTTATTACTTTCACAAGCTTTCTAGCCAATATTATTTTTCCCCTAACCCAAATTGGTTTTAATGTTAAAAGACACTACCCCTTTCCCAACCTGGTGCCCTCATGGGAGCTGTAGTCCAAAATATCTGGAGAGCACCAGGATGTGGAAAACTGGCCTAGGCACAGGCTGACAGCTGTGGGCAGGTAACAGGTTGGCAGCACAAATCTTTTCCGTATCTACTGGGAATTCAATCCCACTGAGCTCATTGGGGCTTTCTGGGTGTAGGATTGTAGCCTATGTCCATTTCCCAGGGAATGACAACAGAGGAGACTGACTGATGAGTAAACCTAGGGTGACACTGCAAGGCTGCTCATTCTGTGCACACTTAGACTGGGAGCAAACCTCCGGGGCAGAATTGTGTGCTGTAAAGCTGCAGTGCTGTGCCCTCTACCCTGAAGGTAATCCTCATGGAACACCGTACTGACTTCCGAGTAAAAGCACGCAGGATCCTTCTGTACAAAAAAGGGGGTGGCGGTAGCGCATCTGCGCCATTTCATTCTTCTGATGGCCAAGATGGTTTGGTTCCTTATCTGACCAGATCAGGCGACTCGCCTCGACCTCTCTTTTCTTTCCCGCTGCCTAAAGCAACAGGAATCCCGAATGTTGCACACTGGCTTTGCATGTGGCGTCCTCTTTACTGGGTCAAGGCGAGCAGCTGTCTTCTCACGGCCATTTCCAGAGAAGCGGGCGGGCGGGGGAAGGGACAGGGAAGGTGCTGCAACTCCGCTGCTCCAGCCAGAGAAGGTGAAAGAGAGAGAGGGAGATCGTGCTAGACCAGAGGGTGGGAGCCTCGGTGGTATCCTGTACCGGACCACCTAGGTTGGGGGTGGGCTTGCCAGGCGGAGCTGGTGGCGATGGTGCGCTCTTCCACCGGATCACTTCTCGACTGGTGATCCGGTGGGCGAGATCCCCGGCGTCCAAGCCTCCCTCCTGCAGGCGAGGTGGGGCTGGGACTGGGGCGAGGCCTTGGCTTCCGGCTTGGAAAAAGAAAGCCAGGTCCGGGCCGCGTTGCTGCTTTGGTGTGCGCACCGACGAGTCTCTCTCCCTGTCTGTCTGCTCCCTCCCTCCTTCCCTTCCTCTCTCTCTCTCTGCGCCTCGGATTTGGCGCTGAGCGGCGGAGGCAGCTGCTGCCGGGCTCTCCTGCGCGCCCGCGCCCCCTTCTCCGCCGGCCGCCTGATCCCTCCTTTGGCGAGCCGTTTCTCGTCCCCTCTCAGTTGACCCTGCCATGGAGCAGAAGCAAATCGCGTGAAATTACCTCCGAGGATTACATCGCCGGGCCATTGAAAGCCCCCCTCGCCCCTGGTTTACAAACCTCCTAATCCCGTGTCATTCGGCGGCTGCAAACAAACCCCGAGCGAAAGGCCCCCTATTTAGGCTTCCCAGCTGGGTCGGGGGGCGCTTGGGCGACGGCGATTTCTCTCTTGCTTGCTTGCTCGCTCGCGCGGGCTTTTTCTTTTCAAGGGAGCCCCGGACTTCCTGCGAGCTCCCCTATATATATATAAATATATATATATTTAAGAGGTGGGGGTGGGATAGCACGCCTGACAAGGCCTCAAAGCCGCCCCAGAAGCCCACGACCTTTTCCTCCCCTGAAAGCTGGGCTGCCCTGGGAAAAAAAGGACGGGACCCACCACCAGAAGCTCGCCTGGCGGATGGCTGAGGTGTTCTCGTTTTCATCCAGCTGTGAAGATCTGCTCATTAATGGAAGCCGCCTTTGGCGCCAAAGAAGTGAGGGAGGCTCCCCCGCAGCCAAGCCTTCCCTCGAACCCGAACCCTCATTTCACTTCTTCTGTTTAAGAATAACAAAATGACAGCCGAAGCTGGACCAGGCTGGCTAGAAACCTCAAATTGCATCCCCCGCGCCCTTTTTCTTGAACATCCTGTGGGAGGTGTATTCCCCCTCCCCTCACACGAGGCAGCATCTTGGGCTGCAAACAGCAGGAGTGGCTCCTAATCACGGTATTGTTTTCTTCAGCCGTGAGGAGTGGATGTGGCAGTGCTGTTTCACATTCGTTGATCTGGTGGACTAGCTAAGACAATCCGTCCCTAAATATGGGTGGGACTGCATTCAACTACCGAGCATCCTGCAAAATTCTGTGCATGGGATGTTCACTCAAATTTTGTATGATGAAGCTGGCTTTATGTAGACATACATAGCGCAACCCAACCTAACAACTGTGCTAATGCGCAAGGGGGAATCTAAAGTTGAGGTTACTAGATCACAATGCACCCAGGCTTCTCCAGTCTGTAAGAGAGTCCAGTTTACCCACCAGAGGAGGAATGTGGGCTGATGTTTCCACAAGATGACTCTTCTGGAAGACTTCTGAGATAGGATGGCAAAGGCCTGGCAGGTGGATTCTCCTCCCTTCAGTTCACACTCACACACAGTGGGCTCTTCAGCATGTTTGTTTTTATGAACCCACTGCAGTTCTTCCAAATAACCATACATTTAACTGACAGCATCTTATACACATATATATTTTGGAGTGTAAAAAAACCCATAGGTACAAAAATATTTTTATGGAAAAAGAACATTTGCCCCTGGACATGATTAACAGTAGAGTTTGAAGTGCATATTTTACTTTAAAGAAAAGGGAATCATTATCAATCCATTACACATTAAGAAATGTCACTCAGTCATTTTTATTCATTCGGCAGAAATCTTTGTAAAAGCCGGAATCATACTTCTGCAAGCAGCAATTTTGTTAATCCAGGGGGGTTATTACTCTGGTCCCTTATTAGGATCTATACTACTGCCAAGCAATCCTATAACCGTCTCAAAAGAAGTTTACCTTCATGTTATAAAACCAGTAGTGGTATTTATACTGTGCAATAATTAGTGTATTACTTGAATCCACTAACAGGTTCATTTTATCTCTGCACAAAACCTCTAGTCTGCTTATAGAAAGCTTGTGCCTCCTTTGGCGCTGTTAAAGTAGTGAAAGAGTGAATGAAGGCTGGTAGCACTTTCTCTTTTTGCCTTGCCTTAATTCCCATCTCTTTTTGCTCTCATCCAATTAGTGCAGTGTATTAAGCAGTTTATCATCTCATAGTCAGCTATTGAGAGAAACAAGGCGAACACTTTGCAATAGAGCCTGCTCTCCTTTGACACCCTCAGGTACTTACATATTCCACTGTGCTATGAATAATAGAGGAAGAATAGAGCACTAATTCCCTCATCAAAGAATGCCTTGTCTGCTGCTTTGCTCAACAACACCATTCTGATCAAAAGAAAAGCAATAAAGCTTAGCATAACAAAACGAAACCTACTTATTAGCTTAGTGGTTAAATTAATGCAGAGCCGCTGCTATTCAAAACCAAGGTTTGAAAACAGCCTCCAACAACCTGATAATGCTGCCTTCGGGATGAAGGAATTTTAATCTGAAATTTGAAGCTGGCACAGATGAGTTAATCTATTAAACAGCTATAAGAGGGGCGCAGGATGAGCGGTTCAATTAAGAAATATTTAGGTGCTCGACAGAAGAGAGGCAAATAAGGCCAGAAGAAAAATGGGCTGAAGTTGAGAAATAGGAAAAGTCAGTTTTCCTCCCAGCAAAATATTATTCTGGCATAGGACAAAATAATTTGATGGGTTCCTTTCTTCTTTACTAACACATAAACTCTTGTTGTGAAGTCCAGCCTCTGGGCTTACATATCAAAAATTCTCACCCTCAACAAAACTTTAGAATATTTTTTTATCAGCATATGGGACAGAAATATGAGGAGTGTGGCCAACTCAGTCTAGAACATCTCTGGGCAAACCAGACTTGTTTTCTTAGCAACCTCAATTCAGTTGTAGCATGTATTTTACATCACATATTTTACATATTTATGAAAATCAGCTTACATATACTGTAAAAAGATGGCTTCCCATTTCCCAGCCTTTCAAGGGTTAAAATGAGGTGAAACATTCAAAGGCGGCTGCTTAGTCAAGGACACACATCTGGACTCTTCAGATTTTGTCTGTCTTAAACACTAGATGTTACATTAAGTTGGGAAAACAAGGTTTTATTTAACCTATTCAAAACATTCTTCCTCTAATAATTGAAGATAAATGCGAAGTGCCATTACGGCATACGTATCCTTACTAGATTTTCAAATTTACATTTTTAGAGAGAGAGAAGCATGCTTGAAGATGATCTTTTGCCTCTTTTTTTTCTATGTGATAATTGGAAAGTTTGTGAAAAGACAAGTCTTGCTGGAAATAGCTCTAAAATGTGTATCTGTATACAAATAAGTTATTTTTCATTTTGATCATTAAGACATGCCTATTTCATATCATATTTCACAAGTACATTTATTTTGCTGGAAAACACAATACATGTGTAATGCTTTTAAATATATATGGCATTAGCCAACATTTCTCATTAGACCCATTGAACTCAATGGAGCTAATTAACTTATATGCCCATTGATTTAATGGGTCTCTTCTTGACTATATGTAAAGTGAGCATCACCCATTGCCTTTTTCTCACTCCATTAGAAATGATGACACACAGGCTAGGTTATTGCAATAGGACTACCTGTATGATGTGAATGGAAGTAACCAAGCATGACTATCCAATTAAGTACTATGGAATAGGCATGTTGGGGAAAAGAGTAAAAATGGAATATTTGGCTCTTTTGAATATAGGAACTCATTTGCAAGAGAGTTTCTCCATTCACTTCAATGGAAAGGTCAGACATGCATATGCCTTTCTTATGCATGTGGGTCTTCTCTACCAAAATATAGAAGCCTTTGCAGGCAGGGCAGTTCTGCAGGCTCATGTTTCCACAAGTGGTACTTGAAGCAGGTATAGTTAAGAACACACAATACCCGATTTCTGAATGAACCAGATACATAAACTATTAACAGCTGAATTAGATGTGACACGGCTGTCCAAGTCTGCTTATTTGTGTCAGCTCCACTCAACATGGGGATATAGGTTAAAATTTGCTTCACAATAAGTCCAAGGCTATTTAACAGTGTGAGGGGGATATTCTTAAATCCCTGAAATGTGTCACTGTGTCTGTATGTTGATGATGACCAAAGGTTTTTATGTCAATATATTAAGTTTGCATTCTGCCAGCAGATATGTGCTCCTGGCTCCCACCGCAAATTTCACCACCTCCAAGTTGAGACTGGTTTGGAACTCCCAGAGCTTGCATTTCATTCAATGTGCTTATTAGGTTGCTTTGTACTAGAATGCTGGCCACAGTTACGAAGCAGATTCTATGTCCCCAATTTAAAGGAAGAGAGACGTTTTACGCTATTCTATTAACTAGGAGGTATTGGATTACATTCAAGATTAAATTGCCTTATTTCAGAAGAGCATTGGGGAAGTATCCTAAAAATTTTGCTGTTTGTCAATGAGCAAGTAAACACAATTGAAAAAGGCTGTAGTAGCAATGTCACCAAAAGTGTATTCCCCCACCCCTGAAGTAAATAATTTAAAGATGAAAATGTGTAGTGTAAATTGATATCACTGTGATATCTCACTGATATGTTGTCGGCGCATACCCACTGCAATTTTCTTACATTAAAAAACTTTATTATTTTCCTTTCAACAGTATAAAACTTTACACACACATTTAGAAATACTTTAGCATGCACCAATAAATGACGTTAACCTTTCTGTTCATTATTTTAATGGCGGTAAACAGATTAGACACCATTGTTAAATCTCTCTAAAAACTTTGCCTTGGCTTTATTTGCTTTATACAATATAGACGATACTTTTATTTGTTGGCCAAAGTGAGTTCCATTTTTATGTCGTTTCCATTTTCTCGCCACAGCAAGCACTGCTGTTTATTCTGTTGAACCCAAAGGAACCAAAGTGTAACATTTAGATATGTGTGTGTGGTATGAAGAATCTGCTACATACATACAGTCTCCTTGCCCTGTACAAAAGTCAATTGGTGCTTTAGCATTCATTTCCATGTGGTTACTCTGCGTCTTTACAGCACAATATTTATTGTTTGAATGAATACTGTTTTGTGGAAAAATTCCCTCAAATATAGGTTCAAAAATAAAGATCACATTAGAATCAAGTATTAATAGGAAGAATTTGGCTTTAGCATTGTTTTTAACTGCTGTGTATATGATCATGAAGTAGATAAATTGTGAAAAGAGAAAACATTAGTGCTCCTACTGAGACCTCCACTAACCTCTTTTCCTGAAAGCACCTCTACTAACTACCCTGGAGCAAAGTCTAGGATCACTTACATTCCAGCAACTCTCACTGGAAATTATTCAATTAAAGAAGCTATTTCTCCACCCCTTTCTTCCCTTCTAGGTCCAGATATACAACAAATAGATATTTATTGAAAAGTAAGTGGTACAGGTGTTCAGTATATATACTGACTTTTAACATGACATTTTAATATTTTTTACCATTGAATAAAGCCAATATTTGACGTATACTTGTGTGTTTTTAAACAAGATACAACAACACTAGTGTGTATCTATAGATGGAAAACTAGAAATGAAAACAAGGAAGATATTTGCCTACAAAAGAGTCCACAAAAGCCTTTTGTTCCATTCTACCCACACACAGTGCTTAAATACTGGGATCTCCCACAGATTTTACTATATTGAATGTCTGAAAGAGTTTGCCGAGGTTCACTTCAGAGTAGCTGCTCACTGACAACCATTTGTCTACTGTGCTCTTCAGTTTTTTGTAGTTTTCCTTGGTTTCTTCCAGCATGTTGTTATTCACACAACCTGTTGGGAGAGAGAAATAACAAACTGAAAGATCAGAAAAAGAAACTCATCATTTTATAGCCACTAATCCCAGGACACTCTGGCCTTTTAAAACACACTCTGGTACAGGGTTACCGACTCTCAGAACCCAAATTTCCCAGACTTCTATTCAACATGCTTTTTTACTGAGCTTCCTCTTCTTCTGATGCTTACCTTTTTTTCTTTTCTTTTTTTAAAAAGTACATTGGTCAGCATGTTTAGGAGAGTGTCAGACTTGTTACTTACAAAGAGACTGAATCCAGCTCATCAGGGAATTAGTCAACCCACCTGTCATGCCCCAACTGAATTGGTGCTATACCTTCTGTCAGTAAATGTCAGGAAACACTGTTTGTCCATTAATGCTGAATAAATGGGGGTGGGAGGGGGAAGAGAAAGAGGATGAGGGAACAGTTTACCAGAACCAACAGATAGTAGCTTCTCTTTAAAGAGTTTAATTTTTTAAAAAAAAGCAGAATGCTGCTTAATGGCATGGTTGCCTGGCAATCTGCTTTCTATGCACTGAACCCTCTTCATTGATCGGATTACTGAAAATATTTGCAATAATGCAGGATACTGGGAACTTGCCTTTACGTGCCTATTGCAAAGCATGTGGAAGTTACTGCAGAAAGGTATTCCCGGAAACTATTAAGATAAAATGCGCATTCTTCCCATATCTCAAACTTCAACTTTTCTTTTATTTTACAAGTCCATTTTAAGTGATAGGCCTGAATCAGAACATATGAAATTATCTTGATGCATTTTTAAATGTATAGTGGTACCTTGGGTTAAGAACTTAATTCATTCTGGAATTACGTTCTTAACCTGAAACTGTTCTTAACCTGAAGCACCACTTTAGCTAATGGGGCCTTCCACTGCCGCCAGAGCACGATTTCTGTTCTCATCCTGAAGCAAAGTTCTTAACCTGAGGTACTATTTCTGGGTTAGCGGAGTCTGTAACCTGAAGTGTCTGTAACCTGAAGCATCTGTAACCTGAGGTACCACTGTACTTGTGTATTTACACCACTTGAAAAAATACTTGCAGATACTCCCCCGCCCACTGTAAGTGTTGTGTGTATACTTTAAAGACTGTGCAAGTGCAGTGGAATAGCAAACATGTTCCGTGTTTTGTTTAGATTTCTAGAGAGCCTTGTTTGCTTTCCTGGCTATCATAAAAAAACAAGTTAAAAAATAAGAATGCCAAAGGGAAGAAACACGGGTCACACTCTTTATCCTTCTAGCTAATATAATACACTCTGCAAGCAGCTCTCTAGGTTCTCAGATAGAAGCATTTCGCATCACCTGCTACCTGGTCCATTTAACTGGAGCTGCCAGATATTGAACATGGAACCTTCTGCATGCAAAGACATATGTGTTTGTTCTACCACTAAGCTAGGCTCATTTCCCCAAAGATTCAGTGATTCAAACTTCAACATTTCATCATGTTTCCCCCACTCAGAAAATGCACACATATTGAATATAGTGAGTTTAAGCGTCTATGGACTGCAGGTTACTTTTGTGCTGGGATATTTCAAGGGACTGAATTGTTTCAAGACATAGGAGCCTATAAGAGAAAAACAACATCACAACCACCACCAATTGCTTGGTAGTGAACATCTAGTTTGTGTTCTACTGAATAGATGAACTGATTCCAATTTGAATGTTTCTGCTGTTTTACTGAAGGTGTAAAATGGAGAAATAAGCAATTTAAAAAGTAGGAAAAGGATCATATGACTAGACATTGTATTTTACTGAAAGAAACTGAGATGCATGATCAATAGATCACTCACCGATAAGCTAGCACAGCATAATATTGAATAATATATATATAACCACTGAACAAGAAAGCCTCCAGTTGAAATATCACCTTTGCTAAAGTCAGTAGTTGGTCTTAGCCAAACCACTATTGTCAGAGGCCAAATTTGCCATCTGCAATATGGGAGCGATAATACTGGCCCTTTTTAAAGGGTGTTAAGAGGATTAGCGAGATAATGCATGTTAAGTGTGTAGGTACATAGTTTGAGAGTCCTCTTAGATCTTGCTTTGTACTTAGAATCTCAGCATGGAGTCAGGAGTGCTTTTGCATAGCTTAGGCTGTACTTCACTCTTGGAGCAGCACCTGGTCACAGTCATACAAGGCTGGATTATTATAATAGGCCGTATGTGGGGCTACCTTCAAACTGTCCCTCTGCCCTTAGTAGTAGAATCTACTCTGTAAACTATCCTTCAATATTAAAAGTGCAAAAACAGGCAGCACAGCAGATAAAGGACTAAATCCAGAATTCCATCAGTGGAGTTCTGGCCATAGAATGAGATGCTCTCCGATCTGAGCTCTCCCTTTCCCCCCACAGCCCTGTGTGATCCCTGAAAATGGGTTGAGGCACCCTCTGGAGCTGTGTGGTAGGTAGCACGGCAGTCTTCAGGAGGGCATGTTTGGATCCAACCTAATCAAAAAGCCAAGGGGATAAAAAGTCTTTTTGGAAATTCCTTTTGGTACCCCAGCAGTGTATAAATTTTATGAAATGAATAAATAAATAAGTCACAGGCTAGTCAACTGAAAGAGCAGCTGGAACAAATAAATGTTCACTTGGTATTTAAATGCCATTAAGCAGGGGACAAAGGGCTACTGTCTGAACACACATAAGGCCCTTTCCTACGTACCTCTGACACTGAGTGAACAGGCCAACTTATATGGGATATGGTCCTCAACTATCCTAGTCCCAAGTCATTTTGGGCCTAAATAGTGATAACCAGTACTTTGAATTGGGCCTGGAAATGGGCCAGAAGCTAGCGATACTGCTACCAAAACCCTCACCCAGATCTGGTTAAAATGGCTGCTTGTGTTTTGCACCAAGTTCCCAAACACTTTTAACTTTAATAATGCATATTATACTAGGAAGTCAGAAAATCTTAAAATAAATTCTAATATTTTAAAATCCTTTTTGGTGGACAATTCTTAATCTTAATTCAAGGTTTTACTGAAAACTTAAAAGCTGTCTTACATGTATTTCTTTATAATGTTTTATCCCACTCTCGCTCTCAGGGTAATGTGGACGGCTTTCTGCTTCCCTTTTTTCTTAGCAGTCCTTGAAAAAGAGTAACTGAGCTAGGTCCCCCCTGTTAACTTCACGGCTAAGTAGGGATTTGAACCTGACTCTACCCCACTCCTAGTCTAAAATCTAAAATTCTCTACCAAATGGGCAGTGCCCATTGCAGATATGGGAGTCCCAAATCCTGCAGCTTGAGAATGCCATGTATTCAGTCTTAGTTCTTTCTCACTGCAAAAAAAGGTCTGAAGAGGATTTTGTTCTTCATTTCCTGCTAACTGACTGCTTCTATTTTGTTGGTAAACGTCTTTGCACCTGTCACTGAGGTATCAACCTAGTGTTCCTCTGATGTCTTCATACAGCTCTGTGTGAGGAGGTATTAGCCCGTTTACCGGCACCAAAGAGAATGGCCATTGGCCTGATCCGGCAGGCTCTTCTTATGTTCCCATTCTGCCATTAAACCATTATCCCAAAGCATTAAGAGATCTGCTATCATTAAATACCCTATACAAATTGGAAGACCACAATGGTTGAATATCCAATACATCAGGATATTCTTTAATTGCTGAAATATGCTGAGTATCAAAATTTTAACATCTAGGCTTTAACAAAATGAAGGCCACTATATATGTCACTATATTGTAACTGTGTTGCAACATCAAATTTCAAAATGGGGGTAGAACTGTCCAGAAGCAGTCTGTTGCATTTGGAATACAGTGGTACCTCGGGTTAAGTACTTAATTCGTTCCGGAGGTCCGTGCTTAACCTGAAACTGTTCTTAACCTGAAGCACCACTTTGGCTAATGGGGCCTCCTGCTGCTGCCGCACTGCCGGAGCATGATTTCTGTTCTCATCCTGAAGCAAAGTTCTTAACCCGAGGTACTATTTCTGGGTTAGCGGAGTCTGTAACCTGAAGCGTATGTAACCCGAGGTACCACTGTATAATGTGTTACTGAGCAAACAATATGATATTGTTCAAACCATTTTTAGTCCCATAGTCCAGGTACACGTGTACACAATTGTAGACTAAGAGTTGTATCCAACACAGGTCTGCTCAAAATAAGACCCATATAAATGAATGAACCTAAGTAAGTCATGTGTATTAACTTCAAGGGGCCTACTCTGAGGACTAGCAGTGAATACAACCCTACAACTGCAATCCTAAGTAAACTTAGTACAGACTTATTTCTGAATAAACCTGCTTTGGATTGCAGGGTTTCCCCTCTACTGTTTTCTACGCTCTACCTCTGTGTTTCTATTCTGTTTGACATCAAGCTACATTTTCTCTTCATTGGCTTCATATGGCTTTGCCATATTTTATATAGCATGGATTTTGTGAACTGCATCTAAATATACACATTTACTCATATTAGACCTGTTAGTTATCTCCTTTGTTTTTTCCTTCCATCCCCCTTTTTGTGCTATCTTAATTAGATTGTAAGCCTGCGAGAAGGGCTTTGTCTATTTTATCTTTGTACAGTGCTTTCTTCTTAGGCACTGTATCAAATCATCACATCATCATCAAATTTACACTGGGAGACACAATTAAAAAGCGTTTCTGGTTATCGCTACAGGAGCTGCTCAGTTTTGTTCACTATATTTAAACATCAATGATGCAATCCAAACAGAAGTAAAATATAAATGGAAGGAAATTAAGCAACGGCTTGTATACAGAGAGTTATATGAATGTGTGCAAAGTGCTACACGCACAGAGGCTGTGTTGCCAGGTCCCCTCCTCCCGCAGTGACAGTCCCTTGAACATAATAAAATTACTCTGGAGAGCTCTAACCTTTGGGTGGTCATCTTAGCACACATGGGGAGCTGCTGCCCCAAAAAAGGGAAGGGGTTTGAAAAAGTCTTGTGCAGGGAACTTAGCGAAGATGTCCAAGGTAACCCCCTCTTACAAACATTTAAAAATATTACTGCTACCGAGAGTCAAAATTAAAAAGAAAGAAATCTAATGAAGTGTGCTAATGGTAGAAAAATAAGGAACTATGTGAAATCAATGAGGGGATGTTTTATTCTGAAATATAAAACAACAAAGAGGATCCACAGTACAGTATTAAATTCAGACCACAGCTATATCTGCAGTATAGCAGTACTATGCATTTGAATGACAGAAGTGCATCCGATGACTGGGGAGAATAGATTTAAAGAACTGTAGTAATATAGAGGAGGGAAGATGAGAGAGGACACAGCTCCTGATGTGTTTACCTCCTCTGCTGATGGGATATTGACTTTTCCCACCAGGTTGGTTAGAAAGGGGACTATTTGCGCTGCCACACAGCAGAGTAAGAATGACAACCAGCATCACTCTGTGCTCTTCTTAGTAAAAGACAATTGTGACCGCTGTATATCACACAGCCAGTCAATACTTTCAGGTTACCATACCATCCAACTTGGAGATGCATATAAAAGCTCACTTTTTCTTCCTAAATGAGACTTTAATCAATAGAGCAGTTAATCCTTTCTGAGAACAAAGTTGTAATATGACTGAAGTGGCATGTGGAACATTTAAATATATGTATGGAATACGGTTTTATAGCAGCTGAAACCATAGCTCTCACAGACTTTCTATATTTATATTAGGGAGGGGGTGGGAAAACCCAAATACCTCTTTCACAATATCCATACAAAATGAACACAATGCAGACCAAAACAATTTTTAATAGGTATAAAATAGAGACCTTAAATATTACTAGGATTTTAATGAAATAAATGAAATAAAATTCAGATAGCATAAACAAATCTTTAAACCTAATTGGAAAATGGCCCTTTTCTGGTAACTGAGATGAAACACTGATTGACTTAGTTTGATGGTTGCAGCTAATATGATTGTGATCGTTCAATCTTGTTTCAAAATCTGAATTATATAATTTTCCTTTCAATAAATGGTGCCCACATAAACTGAAAGTAGAAACCAAGTATTTTTAATTGCTTTCATTTATATGGAAGGCTTTTATATTTTACATATAACTGAATGGACAACCAGGGTTTTTCATAATATTATTATTAATCAGCAAACCCACTCAATTATTGTGTCAAACAGCTTAGCTTTTATTAATGTTCAGTGTGTATGTTGTGTGTGCACACACAAAAATATATTGTACATATATTCAGTTTTAAATAGCTTGGCATGCACAAACATACATACTTAACATATACTACTACACTTGTGTCTTAAGGACCCAGTGCATCATTCATATTTAGTTCTCATGCTAACAGTTTTATTTGAAGACTTAAAGAATATGCTAAATTAGAAACCATTAGGAACCATATTTTTACTTCACCTACTGGTTATTGTATTTTAATTATAGCAAGCACAGGCGCACAGGCAGCAGTCTCTGTTCTAAATATCTGTGTTTCATTTATTTCTTTGCAAAGGTAGCAAACAACAGTCAGTCATAATTGGTTCTGTCAGATGTTATACAGTCAGTCATAATTGTCTCTGTCTAGAGGTGTGTCAATTTACAGCAAGTTAAATAAATATTCTGTCAATTATGAAATCAGTTAAGGCAAGCCTTTTTTAATTACATGGGTTCCCCACTTTATAATACACAACACCCTTATTCATGGCGTTAACCTTAGCTTTGCCATTTCTACTATGTCAATATGAAGGGAAACATAACTAGCAGCAATACTAAGAGATGAGGCAGCTATATAACATAACTGCTGGTAGAACATCAGCCCTTTAGATTAACATAAATGGTGTTCTACTGTGTAGACTCTCTGCTAACCTATTCGTTTGTAGACACAGACCAATGAAGTCTTATATCTAGTTCGAAAGACATGGCACAGAAATGAAGTTACATCTATTTCAACAGGACTAATTTACATATAATATGCTGAAGATCAGAGAAAGTGACAACTAATACTTAAGGACATCTAAAACTGTGTTACTGGTTTTGACAAATGCACTCAAAATTCTCTCCATTCTTCACCGCGTCCCAATGTTTCGTATATACTTCGGGTTAGAGAATGCTATTTTTAT